>NC_089324.1:857343-1099843 GCF_036669915.1 Pocillopora verrucosa
TGCTGGAACAAAAATTGGCTTTTTAAGCCACAATATTAACAAAAATTATTGTTGAAACAAACCTGTTCATATTTTGCTTTGAATTATGAATATCTAACAAGTTCTTTTCTCATGATGTGTAGGTAATCATCATTATTAAAATATAACTTGATTCTGCTTCAATTGTGATTTTAATAAAATGAAAATGGTTGTGTAAATGCATTGTTTTGCTGTAAGGTATCCATTCTACATTCCACAGCAAGTCATCATTTTAAGGCAACAAAACTACATTGCTGGGACAAGCATTTTCAAGTAAATTCACCATGCACGTGAATCAAACTGTTGCTGTGATTCTCAGTAACTTGTTGCCTAAGTGTGTCTCAGCTTTGGTTTAAACACTTGGTGGAAACCAGCGATAAACTTTGACGATGCCGTCGTCCCCTGCAGCTGCAAGACAGGGACCTTGACCATCATCATCAATTGAAACAGCATTGACTGCAGATTTATTTACTTGAAGCACACAGTGGATCTTGTTAAACTGAAATGTAAATAAATATATAAAATGACCATTTGTCAAGCATCTTGGGACCTCATGTTTGAAGAGCCATTAAACAAACTGAAATTTTGGGGTTTTTGTCAACTGTTTTTTAACTATTTAACTCTTAAGCTCCCAAGATCTGATTGTTAATTCTCTCCTGTGGCTAATACCCATTTCCTTGTAAATCAGTTACGTAAATTTGGTGTTAGACCATCATAACAATTTTTACCTGATAAGTTCAAGTATTCTCATTACCTGTTTGCTTGATATTGTATGGATACTGTAGGTAGAAGTTGCGTGTTAATCACTTCAGGGAGTTAAAGGGTTAATAATTATTATCCAAAATTTGATTTGTGATCATCTCTTGACGCTGCCTTACTTTTCCCTAAAAATTAGTTGAGAGACATATTGAGGTAACCCTCTCACTGATAAGCTTGTTTATTCTCATTGTCATTTAACCTTTAACTCCCAGATCAAATTTGTAATTCTCCTAACTGCCAACCATACAATTCTTATAATGTTAGTTCAGAGTATTTAGTATTGGATCAACTTACTATCCCCAAATAGCTATTTTTCTTTATTCTCATTACTTATCTGGTTGATAGTGCATTGATATTGTAAGGAGAAATTATGTCTTGGTCACTCATTGGAGTTAGAGGGTTAAGTGAACTATATGTGTCCAGATATTTTGAGGAGAATTTAAATGCTGCTTCCTTCTGGGTTAAGTAATAATATGTAAATGTACCTGATTCCCCCATTTGCCGTTGAGGTGGTAGATGTACACAGCTCCAGTAGAACTGGTTCCTACAGTGACCAAGGCTCCATGCATGGCCAAACATGTTCCACGTACAACACCAGTAGAACATGGACCAATCACTGGAAAGTTGTTCAAGATGCTGTTGTTTGAGTTACTTTCCCTAGGGAGAATAAGTGTACTCAAACAATGAAAAGATATTGAATTATAAAAGAGGGGTTGTGCATGTGGATGGCTGCCCCTCCCCTCCCCTCCTCTTTCAATTTTTGTCAATTATCAAATTAGTGGACTTAGTCTATGGACCATTTCTGTTGTCTTTCATTTTAGTGTGAGCCAGCTTAACTTGATTGAGATTGGAATTCATGAGAGACTCTTAACAGTCTGAGCTACCATCTGCCATTATTTCCTTGTTCTTTCAATTTTTATCCTCAAACAGGTTCCAAAATGAACCAAAGTAAAGACTTGGGGGCAATGAAAAGGCACCTCAGCTTAATAAATTTGGTCGATTTAGGAAATCTGGGAAGTAAATGTGTGCAGTAATGAAGGTTGCTGGTGCTGGTGGAACTGTATGGCTGTCTTCAATATTGCACTAGGAGATACATACCAAAAAAAGAGACCATTAAGAGCGGTTAGAACAAGCACATTCTGCCCTCTAAGGACAGCACCACGAACTCTGGGTAGCAAAGGGTTGGATGCTTTTAGTCTAATAGATGACAATATTTGTTGATCTGCAATGGACCTGTAAAATAAATTTAGGAAAATGATGATTGTACATTGATATTTAGAATAGGATGATGTTTGTGAATTATTGATAAATCATAATATTAACAATAATTTATGGAATAAAAAATATTTATTGAATCTCCCAATCAGGGCTTTTAAGACACAATGTACATCAGACATAGTTTGAAGCTACACTGGTTTGCAGATTTAATGAATGTAACCGAAGAAGTTACAATTCATAGACCCAACGTTTCGACACTCCTGTCTAGTGCCTTCATCAGGGGTGAAAAGAGCGGTTAAAAGAGCACCAAAAAGCGGTTTTTCTTTGCAAAAAGGAAAATTCAGCTTTATCGGAGCATACTTGCCTAACCAACCATACAATTGGGTGGGATAATTCTAAAATTATCACTACTAATCGGCGTTACCACCAGCGCCTTTGTTTGGAGGCTTGGCACATTAACTCCGCCCACGCTCCTTTAAATCGTGACGATGGCGGTCTGCTTCCTGACGCCTATTTACACCTCGTCAGAAAAAAGGCCGCTAATTAGTGATCATATAAAAGGACCTCTTGTTGCAGCGTTTAGATCACCCCTGATGAAGGCACTAGACAGGAGTGTCGAAACGTTGGGTCTATGAATTGTAACTTCTTCGGTTACATTCATTAAATCTGCAAACCAGTGTAGCTTCAAACTATGTCTGATTGTCCACCTGGTTGCCGTGTGAACTTTAATACACAATGTACATTATAGCAAAAGCTATCAATAAATTAATCTGAGACTCCTAATTAACAATTGTGTTTCAAAGAAAGAATTCTCTTGTGTTCTTATCACCTCCAAGATCTCATTAATACCTCTCCTCACTGTCTGCCATACAATTATGATGTTACCTTTAAGAATTTGGTATCAGATCAACCAATAATCCCTATTATTGACATCTTTTTTTATTCTCATCACTTGTCTTCTTGATATTGTATTGATATTGTAAGGAGAAATTCTGTCCTGGTCACTGATGGGAGTTACAGGGTTAACTACTTCATTGAGAAACTTCAAATGGGTTGAAAACAAAGAGGAACTTCATCCACATATTATATAGTATACCTGATATTATACTTCATGGAAAGGCTATTTAAAAAGTCAATCTATTATGAGCTGCAGAAAGTATAGGGAGATGGCAAAAAATATATGTAATAAATAACAGAAAAAATTAATTCTGAAGAAAACTGTATCATAAATCAAAGCAACTTCTATACAGCTCCTGCCAAGCTGAAGCTGGAAAATCTGTACCCTGAATTGCATCAACTTAGGAAGGATGTAGATGAATCTGTATATATATGTCATAAGCTATCACTTACGACAAAGCCAGCTTGCCATTTACTGTGACATATAGCAGAGTATCAGATCCCCAAAGTCTTGTGTGTTCCACCCAGTCACCTAAATTACTCAGTGTGTAATAACAAGTACAATTACCCTGGAGATAAAAAACAAAAAGTTCTCAGTTTATCCTTTAGAAAAATATTACATTTAATTTGGTACAGATAATGTTGTTGCAATCCAGTAGAGGTAAGGGGACCTGATTTTTGATCTTAGGAGGTCACACTCTAATCACACTGTGCTTGATAAAATGCTCATTGAACTCTCTCTCATGTATGATGTCTCTTGTGGGATTTCAAAGGACTCAATTTCAGCAAATAACTAATGAGGTCAGTCAAGGTTCTGATAAACCAAAAAAATAACAACAACTGTACAAACAGTTAACTAAACTGTGCTAATGCGCCATATCCTAACAGAACAGTCCTCTGAAGCAGAGGCCAAAAATGAGTTGTCTCCAAAACTGACGCAGTTGATGGGACCATTGTGGCCATGACAGGTTGCTACAGCAACACCAGACCCTTCCTTCATGTTCCAGATTTTAACCGAGCAGTCTCTGGAGCCTGATGCAAGAAGATCATGGGGGGTATCTGAGGGATTTTTCCATAGACCTATAGAAAAGCAATACATTGTCATCATTATGATCGTTATCTTCATCATTATGATCGTTATCTTCATTATCATCTACAGCGTCATGGGTCTCCTGTCATACAAGGCTCAGAAATGCATTTGATACTGTCTGTTCAGGATCACACCCTTAGGCCACTGTTTAAAACATGGTTGTCAAGAAAAGTCATGCATGACAGCTACACATGATATTCAAGAAATGCACAGATTATTATTAACATTTATTTACATCATTGCAACCAATGACTCAATTGCTTTTAATAATTGACAGGGGCCCATAACCTTGAAGCAAGCCTACATGATGATACTTTTACCTAAAACTAATCCACAACATTGCTATGGTATACTAAACAAGGAAATTATTCAAACCTGGTGTTTGCCTCAAGGATATGGAGGTTACAGAATCAAGATGGCCTCTGAGAACCAAGACACAACATCCTGTCCACCCGTCCCAAATACAAATGACACCATCAACACCACAAGTCACAACTCTGTCCCCAGAGAATTTCACATCCAGGACTTGGCCTACAAATTCGAGAAAACTTTTATCGATAAGTTAAATAGTAAAACAAGAGAGAAAGAATTCTACCATCATTCTGCAAGCAAAAGAAGACTTGCAACTTTACGTTGGTCAATTCTAACATTCCTATCCCATCCTTAGTCTATCGTTAGCTGAAAAGAACCCAGGTGCATTAGCCCTTCAACCCCTTTGATTGTTAAACAAATTCTCCTTTTCAGAACCTTAAGAAATTTACAGAGAAAGTATGGAGAATATGCATATTGATCTTAAGGTGTAAAGGGTTAATGCCACTACTGCAGTTGTAAGCAGCAGTTCCCTTAAGAACGCTGACACAATGATCTAGCCAAATTTGAAACCAAACCTCTCAAAAACAGAATCCGGCGAGAAGTGAGACTAACCAGCAGGTTACTGCTGAGACAGTATTTGTTCTGGTTAGTTTCGCTCAACACTATGCGATTATCTACCATTGTTTGAAAGTCCCTCTGTTTTGTTAATTATCGCATTCACCATGCTTCCTTCACTGAAACATTGGCAAGGGTGGGTCCCACATACTGGGCCTTGTTAGAGGAACGCCCTCTGCAAGGTCACTCTGCAAACTGTCACCTGAGGACCCACTCGGCAAGAGTTGTTACTTTTTCCCAGACACCAGAGACCAAAGATCTCTACTGATCCAGCTGTTTTCAAAGTACAGCAGATGCATGCGTGATTTTTTTCCTTTCTTAGCATACATTTCCCATGGCAGAATTGCCTTTGCATGCATGAGATCTTTTCGAATTCTGCCATACTCTTCAGACTGGCTGCAGAGACAGTGAAGATGTTTTCAGTTATGGTTTTTGTCATAAGAAGTGACCAAGAAAATTACTACTCTTAGCTTCTTTGATGGGATTCTAATTCATCACAGCAAACCCCAGGCATTTCTCTACACTGGCTGAAACTATGCTTACGGTCTTTTAAGCCCGTAAGTAAAGTCTCAAAGAAGCATAATTATCAAGCTAAAAATGCCGCCGGCAAACACGTCTAACCTGAATGTCCTTCGAGTTCAGTTATCATACAAGGCCATTTTCCAATATGACGGCTTCTGAACCACCTTTGATAAATGGCCTTCCAATCAATGTTGTAGTTTTTCTGATAGCCTTTCTCACCAGCAGCACTTGAATGTCCAAGATGGTTGTCTGAGAATATTGTTCTATCTCCAGTTATTTCTACAAGAATATCGTATCCAATATCATCAACACAAGCTTGTCTCCATAACTGTTTATATTTAGGCTGTGCGTGCAACGCTAGCCATGTACGGCAGACTTGCCTTGATTTAGCCAAAGAAATCGCGTCTAAATGCTTCAGAATTTCGTCTATAAGCTCCAAAGGTAGTTGAGAGAAGTTCATTAGGTAAATTGCCACACAAATTCTCGTGGGATGCGCTCTCTTCCAGACAGCCGCCTCAACGACGGCATTCTAATGTGCAGTTAAAGAGGAATCAGTGGCTTGCAAATAACTAGTTATTTAAATTGAGACCTTCACCAATAACATCTTTCCTGTCAATTTGAAGAACCTTCCGTAAGTGGTTGAAAATTCAACGAGAATGCAGAACCATTTTTGCGAAACAAATTACAATCACTCTGTTATGATCTTCATTTAGTATATACTGATATATGACCACATTCAGAAAATTTGCATACTTCCTACTCATTATAGTGATTTGGCTTTTCAACATGACCAAGATACCAATTACATGCGCCCTGATTGGTCAAAAACCCATCATTTACTGTACCGGTAAACCTGTCCATCGGTTTTCTGGCATAATAGCCCACTTGAGAAGTTGGGAGACCATTCGAAAAAATGATTAAGCCCTCGCCTCAGGCCCGTCGTCCAACTTCCCGCGTGGGTTATAACGCTGAAGCGTATTACTTAATTGTCTGCAATATGGAAACTCGCTACTATGTTTATAGTAGATACAGCTCTCTCCACTGTTTACAGAAGGAACAACCATGTACATTACACATGTCAGTTCCGTCTGATTTTGGGCGACTCCATTGGGATGTTTCGTGCGATTTCGACGAGGAGGAAGGTGAAGGGTGGGGGAGGGGGGGGGGGAGTGGAGCGTGTTACGGTCCTTCTCTATTCCGATTTTGTATTTTGGACGCTAGCGGCCGATTTTGAATTTTTTTAGACACTAGTGGCCGATTTTTTATTTTGGACACTAGTGGTCGATTTTAAATTTTGACACTAGTGAGCAATTTTGAATATTTGATATTAGTGGCCGAATTTGGATTTTGGACACCAGAGGCCAATTTATCATTTTTTTAAGCCAGTGGCCGATTCTGAATTTTGGAGACTAGTGGTCGGTTTTGGATTGTGGAGATTAGTGTCCTATTTTGGATTATGGACAATTGTCATCGATTTTGGGATTTAAATGCTTGCGTTCGATTTCATTTCGGACAATAGCGTCCGACATTTCATTTTGGTATAGATCTGAAGATAAAATTTTTTCAGTTCTTAACGTGACACTACAAAAGACGATAGGCATCTCAAGACAATTTTACGACGGCACCACCGAAGCGTAATTTAAATCAAAACAATATCAATCCGTGTTTTCTGCACATCATGAAAACTTTGAGGAAAATTTTTCACTTTGAAAAGAGAGCAGTTTGTGAGAGGGCACTTTGAAAGAAAGCATTTAACCGTTTGAATCAGCCGCTTATGCCCAAAAAGGCCGTTAAATTTGCGAAGCGAGCAAGATGCGGAAAACGGCGGAATATCCTAAAACGCTGATTAGATGAAATAAAAGTCTCAGAAAAATGGAATTGCAATAAAATAAGAAAATTGTAATTTGGGGCAAAATTTACTAGCAAAACTTACAGAAGCATTGCTTGGTAATTATTGGAACCTAGAGGATACGAGACCTGTAAGGCTTTCGAACTAACCCCTTAAATCATTATATTAGTGATGATAATAGGACTGGATGGAGTCTAATTCGGTCTGTAATCATACGAGTGATAACAAAATCGCACGACCCCGCAGTGGGAGTCTGATTTGTTTATCACGAGTATGATTACAGACAGAATTGGACAACACGTAGTCTTATTACCAATGAATAATAAAAATTACAATTTCCGAGAAAAGGAGAATTACCAAGTTATGAAAGAAAGGGAAAATTTTCATTAAAAGACTGACAAAGGCGTAAGTTGTTTAATATCGTTGATGATTGAAATCGACGTTGTGATTGGTCGATTTAACCTACAACTTTGAATGTGATTGGCTTATTGAACTGTCCGATAACAAACTGTCCAATAACAACTTGGCAAGTGAATTAGTGGAAAATAGGAGTTTTTTTTAAACCAATCACAATCAAGGAAATTGTAATTTTTATGATTAATACTGTTATCAATCATTATGACTATTGTTAATATGATAATTTGTTACTATTTAATTAACGATTGAACGTCAGTTAGTAACTTTATTCGTGAATTACCTTTCTCTTGTACAACAAGATTCTCATAAATATATAGGATATGGCAGGTTTTCTGTTTTGCATGTGAAAACAACTCTTCGCCAACACTGCCTTCTAGCATCACTATACAACCTCTAGTTCTTTCCAATGGTATAAAAATTGTGCTCTATCAGTAGCCACATGCAGTCTTAAACTGCCTATTTTTACATCACTCTCTTCAAAACGATTTGGCTCCACACATTAATCTTCCCGTAAAATACACTATATTACCAAAAAACTTATCATACATAGGGCTTGATGTATCACAATATCTACATTATAAAAGATTGATTTATCTTTCGGTATGAAATTCTAAAAACTTGGTCTATACAAATTTAGCCAAAATTTGTTAATTACCTTGGAAATTCTGACCTTAATTTTGCGGTTAATCTTTCTCTTCAAAACTCATATCACACAGAAGAAGAAAGAAGCAATGGAATCAATTTTCATTCAAACATTATACCACTTTTTTGTTAAGAAAATTTTTAGCAAAATACCAGTACATAATCAAGAGATCAATGGACTGCTGTGAGAGAACCATGAACCCGGAAATTACGCAGGAAAAACTCCACCTTGCTAAAGTGGAAGTTAACCAAATCGGTGAGTTATAAAAAATTGTTCGTCACCAATCGATAAAATGAATTAACCCTTTCACTCCCAAGATCTCATAAGTAATTCTCCTTAGTGTTTCCCATACATTTCTTGTGATCTTATTTCAAAGAGTTTGGTGTTGGATCAATCAATAATCTCCTAGTTGATAATTGTTTTGATTCTCATCACTAATCTGCTTGATACTGTTTAGAAATTGTAAGGAGAAATTCTGTCTTGGTCAATCATGGAAGTGGAAGGGTTAACAACTACCAGCCCTCAAATGACGAAATCGCTTCCATGACAAGTCTGTATTGAAACCTGCTTTAAAACAAAGCGTTAAGTTTTGCCGCTATCGACTTTCCCTGCCGACCATTTTCCCACAATTCATTTTTTCCCTGTGATTTATATTCCCACAGTCATTCAATCACAATTATGTAGTTTTTCTCGCTGTCCATTTTTCCAAAATTACATTTTCCCATAATTATTTCCCCCCTTAGTTTTATTATGTCAGAGTTCCATTCACTAAATTGTTTTAGGTTACACTACTGTCAACCTATCGTACACAAAGATAATTTCCTTTTCTTCCGTAGGAATTACAAGCGCTCGTTTTTGCTGACTCTCAATGATAGGATCTTTGATACACTGAATCAGCGAAAACACAACAGCTCCGCAGATGGTCGGAGCGCCGGCTAAGAAGAATAAATTCCGATAGTTGCCTGTTGTTTCACCAAACCATCCTGAGGAACCAAAAAAGAGGGAGTTTCATTCAAATATTGAATCATTCATCTTCAAAATAGTTTTTTTTCACAGCTCCGACTGCAACAGTTATGAGACACATCTAGGTCGGAGAAGAGAAACTTACCAACTCAGGACCAACTCTGTTAAAATATTAGTCTTACTAGGAAGTCATAAGAAGGAGGACAGCTGCCTGATTAACGAGCAAAAAGGACGTCGAATGATCATTCATGGAAGCTTTAATTTAGGACTTATTTCAACCCCGAGAAAACCGTCTCGAAGAGAGATGGGATACAGAGTCTGGTGAAGTCAGAAACCCGTGACGTAACGCAACCTCATCCCTTTGAAGGGAGACGAGATCAGGACTGAATCAGCCAGGCTAGTTTCTAGGGAGGGAAAGGGCCAAGGAGACGAGGTTAAGTTCACTCTTACCTGCTGCTGGGGCACCAACCAACATAGAAAACGACATGATCATCAACACTGCTCCCCAGGCTACTGACATCTTTTCACGGTCCGTACATTCAAACGTCACAATGGACATGAGCCCGATAAAACAACCATCCAGCATTCCAAGTACAACCACATATAATACGAGCATGTCATAACCCGCCGAGTAGATAGCGAGAAGAGGAGAAAGTCCGGAAAGAACCATGCAAATATTGTATAACTTTATGGTGTCCACGCGAGGAATGTCCGAGATTTTTCCGAAGATAATCTTTCCGACACCCGAACCAATTCCGATGTAAGAAAGCAAGAGCGAGCCATCCCGATGTGAGGAGCCCATCTCTTCAGCGACGCGAACCTGAAACAAAACCAAAGACAAATTCAATCAAAGTTGTGACATCAATGATTGAACTCTCCACAATGTTGGCTGAACAATTCTTTCAAGCAGTTTCCGGAAAAATGTAATGAAACCAGTTGAATGAATTCATACGAAGATCTGTGAGGTTGACTTCGGTACTGAAAATAAATGTTAAATTGAGTTTTGAAAGTATTGCGACATTTTTTGGTTCGAATCACCTCGCCCTTTAAATTGTCAAGAAACATCGCCGGCACTCCACTTTTAACTAATCAGATGCCAAGCTAAAACTAATCAAGACTAAGCACCACCGTTTCCCGCGTTCACAATTCTTTGAGTTCTCATCGGCTTCCTCTGATAATTTGCTTCGTTCTGATTGATAGCTTGCGAGCAAGCTCTCATTGGCAATGCGACATGAGCGGCGAAGTCTTTGCGTTTCGAGCGTTTCCAGCTGGTGATCTATATGGGCGCGCAACATAATTTTTTGTAGCATCTCGTGCGACCTTTGGAACTGAATTTTATCTTTTCGCGTTTTTCTCTCCTCTTTTAACATTGACAAAACGCAAGGCAGCCATTTTGAAATTTGGCGTCCTCGCTATAATCACCTCGCGTGAGCTAATTATAGCGAGATATAACGCAATCCTCGACCAATCAGAGCAGGAGAATCTCAGTAATCACCTGAGCATACAAATTCTGGAATAATCACCATTTTCTCTGGACACTTACCAAATGAACATGTGGAATAAAATATCCAAATGTTGCTATGGTTGACGCAACAGCCCAGATAATAAACCAATTATTTCTAGGAAAGCTAAGAAGTTTCTTCTTGAAGGATTTCTCGAATGTTATTTCTGTGCTTTTCACAAGTCTGTCCTTTCCGGTCTTTTTCTCGTCCAAAGGCTTGAACAAAAGCCCACAGACGGTTATAATAAGAGCAAGCCCACTCAGAAAACGATAGCAGTTTCTCCATCCAAAGGCATCTACGATTACTTGCTGAAGTGGAGCAAGCCCAAGAGCTCCTAAATTGCTCCCAGACGTTGCTATTCCTGTGGCAAAAGAGCGTTTCTTGTCGAAATAGTACGCCACCATTACGAGCGCTGGGAGATAGCTGATACTTGTTCCAAATCCCACAATTATCCCGTGGGTGAAGTAAATTTGATTTAAACTGGTGGCGAACGATGACAGTAAAAGACCAATGCTGGTGAGTATTCCTCCAACTATAACAACACGTCTACATCCGTAGCGCTCACTGAGAAGGCTCCCGGGATAGCAAAAGAAGAACAAGGAGAACTGAGCGATGGATCCCACCCATGCTGTTGGAGAAGAAAACACAGTTAGAATTGAGCTGCATCCTACTTTTGCTTGTCTTCCCTAAAATAAAATGTGCGGAACAAGTCCCTCCCTGTGCCGTCCCCCCCTTGCCACAAGGTGTGGTCAAATCATAGAACTTGTTGATTGACTTAAACAACTTGCCCCATCATGCGTGCCATCTTATGTGCTTTCAAGGGGGGCTTTGCACGCAATCACGGCAGTAACAAGTAAATTTTCCCGACTAAGTAATTGACACTTGAGGTTGCCGGTATGACCCGGTAGTTTTTCCTACTTTGTTCAGCGGTCCTTCCCTATTTTGTAACAATGCACACATTTTTCTTTTGCTGCCAACTGAGGCAATGCTTTTCTAGCTTTACTTGTGGATTAGTTGGACACTGTGCACCAATAGCACTGATCCTCGATCGATGACACTTCGTTCGACAATCGGTCGAAATTTGTAGACAAGCGACGAAGTGCTGATCAACATTGGGCGATGTTCTACGGCTGGACACCCAAATCCCGCCAAAAAACTGCCCTACAAATCGTTCCGGAAATCATAAATTCATTTTCCTACCGATATCTCGGTCGACACTCGCTCGACAGCCGACGCACGTAGGTTCTTTTCTTCAGACGTAAGCACGTACGTCAGGGAAAGACGATTCTGGAATAGGATGTCATGACACTAATCTCTTCCGCCAATCAGTTAATAACGAGTAGAATAACAAACGTTTATCTTCCAAATCAGAAAGCGGACTTTAAATTTCTCTGTTGCCAAACAACTGTTAGGACGTAGTCAAGGTCTTTACAGGGTTATGGTTTGCATGTATTTACACTGCCTCGAAATACTTGAAATAACTGACAGTGACTTACACATTGACACCGGGCCAATATATAATTGAATTGAAACAAAAAAAAAAAACTCCATGCTGGTAGTAACCTACGCATTGTTAATTTGGGAATATACAATAATTGTTGGGGAACGGGTTTTTTAGCGCAAATTTGAATTTTATTTTGATCGAGTGAGATGAAAGGCGTGCTAAATTGGTGTAAACAACTATACAAGTGGATCATGGTGATTTAAAAATGTACCGGTGAAGTATCACAACTGAATGATCAAATTAAATATTCACCGCGGCAAATTTGTTAACGAGGAGAATTGAATGGCCCAGTTAACATCAAATTTACAAAGTATGACTGCCTATGTGGTTGAATTTCACTGTCCAAAAACGATGTAGTATAATAAACTGCAAAAAAAATTAATAAAATAAACCACTTACGCCTGCTGATAACAACAAACCACAAATGAGTCGTATTTAGGTACCTGTCTTGGCTTTCGATTCCTTAAAGTGGTCGAGTAACGCAGCATATAAGACTCCCACTGTGTAATGCATTCCCAAAACCACAAATAAATCGCAGAATGCCGCACCACAAACAACCCAAGCCCAGCCACCATCTTTCTCCGTGATTTCTGCATCTTTAGCGGAAGGGAACTCTGAATTAACTGGCGCACACGCGGCGATTTCAGTCGTTGAAATACTTTGGTCTCCATCTGTTGGCAGTAGTTTGGTATCATACAAATCGTCTTCAAGTTCTTCTTTCATTTCTATTCGAGTTTACACAGAGAAATACATCTGTGCCTCGCACGTTCTACGTTCGATTGGAATCAAAATACCCTCCGGTTCGTCTCCCCGCGCGGATGATGGTCGGTAAGTGATTGATAAGATCGTCTGTCTGAGCTGAACTTGTTGACCTCTCCCGTCAGACCCTGCAACTGAGAGATCTCTTTAACCTAAGCTCTTCAGTCTGGTTCAAATGAAAATACCCTGCACAGCTTATGATTCGCTTGTCTCTTGTCTAATATTTATGATCGCTCCGACCTCCCTGCTCAGTTGGTAGTGGCGCCCCATCAAATAACATTGAATCTCATCAAAGCTAGAATTTTTTCAGGCCCCTAGCCTTATCCGATATCCGGTAAATCATTTGATTTCAGGGTAAAATTTCCGCACAGCCCCATACTATTGTAAAACAAATCTGTTTTCCCCACGGCAATGGCAAACAGATTAAATGTAGTATGGGGCTGTGCTGAAATTTTACCGATTTCAGTTCGGTTGCCAAGAACGTTTCATTACCTTTCATTAATGGCCGGTTCACGTTTGTTCCACGTCGTCTCAATGTTAAAATAATGGTAACAATCAGGCTGGGAAAATAAATGACGACGACGATGTCCCACAGCGCGGCGGGGTGGTATGGTGGGGGGAGGTGAAGAAGGTCTGGGTGGATGGGGGAGAAGGAGGTTTAGGTGGAGTGTCAAGGAAAATCATCAATGCTCAAACACTGTGCAAGGTTCCAAAGAGTCACCCAGCTCATAAAGCTATTAAGATATTTTCTATGAAAAGCGTACCCTGTTTGGCATCATTTACCCGCATAGTACTACTAAGGATCTCTCTCTTCCGACCCCCGACCCCCGACGAAGTGACGTAACATCTTGCGGCAAACACATGACAACTTGCTTTACGCGGATTAATACTTATGTAAGGTTTGTAAGGGTTGGGTCATATCTAATGAAGTCCGACAGAGAAGCCAGCTTCTTATATTAAGGGGAACTGTAGCCATAATATTGATATTAGTTTTGAAAAATAACGATAACAATAACACTAACAATAGTTACAATCAGTATCAACTGATTGATGGCAGTTAAGTTTCTTATTTCGTCGCTGCATTTTTAAATTAACAGAACAATAATATCGTTCGATGTCGTTTCGATTTTCGGGAAACTATCTCGAAATCTCTCTGTGAATCAAACGCGGTTGTACGAGAGAAAAACCAGCTGTTTATCCCTTGCTGATTTATCACAAGATCGTAAAAACATCGACAGACTACGCGAAAGAATCGGCTGGACTCAATGATGCTTTCACAAGAAGACAAACAATATCTTTCTGATGCAAATGAGCTGGACTTGTTAATCCGCATGACACTCATTAAAAATTTACGAGTTTAACAGGGGAGGTGTTTTCTGGTACTGCAAGTCTGTCAATTATTTTTGACGAAATTACTTAAGTTACATTCTCCTTGAATCACAGGAAGACCCGAATATTCAAAGGAAAAGCTTTCACTGGCTGGCAAAGTCTCAAATTGGGTGCACTATTCTTTGTCTTCATAGCAAAAGATTTTAAAATTAGTACAGCATTCCCATTGGAACTTCACGCTTTGTTTTATAGGAATGTTTCATGTTCCTGTCCAATATTTTACTCCAACAAAGGTCTGGATGGCAATAAAAAAATAATGTTGTCATAACAACTGTCAGTCAAGTTAAATCTTGCTATCGTGACGAGTCAAGCTTCAGGGTTTTCGTTGGGTCTTCATGTTGGGTTTGAGGATGTGGAATTAAGTTTTAACAAGACTTCTAATGTAGTTCTTTTCCGAGTAGGCCCTTCGTCATAGGGCTGTGCATCCAGACCGTCGAAATCTGTTGACTTGTCGGTACGATGACGGGAACCCGAACTCATCTTTACCAGCGTGGTACATTTCGGAAATGCCGGTTAACTTCGAGTCGATTGGGTTTCATTCTGATTGTTCTTAGCTTTATTTGGGGAATGTATCTCATTCAAGTGCAACTGAATGAAAAACAATCGCAGTCTGAATACTTAAAGGAGAAAATTATTGCATTATCGAAGGAATACATCGATGCAGTCGCGAAGGAGAAAGGCTTACATTCATCGGAGTTAGGAACTAATGGTAGGTGGACTTCACTTCCTGCACGCGCGCTGCTCATTAAAGCAGGTGCCTTATTTCGCTTACAAACAGATTCTCGGCAAGCTTTGCGGTTGTTGCATCCAGAAACGTTCGGCGAAGTAATGCTTTCATCTTTTATTTTCGTTACCGAGTTTCACGGGTTTATTTAATTTCTTTAGAAGAAAATTAGCCTACTAAATATTTATATAACGCTTTTATTTTTTGAGAATAATTATGAAAGTTTCTGTCTTTATCTCCTCTTGGAAACTTCTTTCGCTGTGAAATTGATACAGTTTCCTGTCGAGATATTTAGAACATTATTCTAACGTGCATTCTTTCGACTTTGCCTTCTTTCGAATTTGCCTTTTGCGCTCCATTATACAAGAACAAAGTTTAATCTTCATGTGTTAGATGTATAAAATTATGAACCTTGAATAGCGCAAAAAAATTGGACAAAAATTGGTTAAATTTAACCTCGATTGTTCGGCATATGATCAAGCGAAATCGAGCGGCATTTTCCCGTGGTTATTGAGGTGCAATAAGATTACTGTTTTGGAGGAATACAACGGTCAATATTTTTATTGACATTCGTTCGTGATCAATATAGTCGTGGGTGCAAATTGCCTGACCAACATTTCTCATCCAAATAAACTCAGTCACATGGTGTGAACACGCAAACAAAATAAAGGGCTTCCAAGCTTAAATGATAACCATTTATTTTCTTTCCTGCCAAAACGTTTTGCCATTAATGTACTTTTAATACGCTCAGGCAGAGGAAATATTGTTTTTTATGGTTTTTGTGTATTCTGGTAACTGCCAGGGGCAATTACCAAATATAGGCATGCATAGCAGACAAGAGTTATTTTATTGGCTGGGTAAGTTGAGAGGGAACAATTTGTGTACATAATCTTATGCACATTTTTGTTCAAATACAGTACATCACACTGAGGTAGTTAGTAATAATGCCTGAACTGACACAATGTCCTCACTGAGTTAAATGAAGACACAATCTCTCTGGAGAA
This sequence comes from Pocillopora verrucosa, assembly GCF_036669915.1. Taxonomy (NCBI): domain Eukaryota; kingdom Metazoa; phylum Cnidaria; class Anthozoa; order Scleractinia; family Pocilloporidae; genus Pocillopora; species Pocillopora verrucosa. The sequence goes on from NC_089324.1 coordinate 873,529, forward strand.
ATTGCGACATTTCTCAGCAATTCACCCAGTAAATACAGGCTTTTAGATGGCTACATTTAGATAGCAAGTTTGAAAAGATTTCTGTATAACCCCACAATTTTCTGAAACTAAGCTGAAGTCCTAAAAGCAATAACTCTTTTCATCAAATGTCACATGTAATGAAAACACATGTGACGTGTGTTTTCATGCACATGCGTGCAGTTCCCATAAGTTTAAGCTTAATCTCTGTGCTTGTTTCTATCTTACCCAAGGTTAAAAGTGGCATTGTTTTTCAACTTTTCTGAAAAAAGTGCCATTTTATCTTTACTTGTGTTGTTGCTATTGTTCCAAAAAGTGAGAACTCAAAAGTTCTTGACATGAGCAGATGTTTGGGGATAATTAGTTGATCCAATACCTAATTCTCTGAACTAATATTACAAGAATTGTATGGTTGACAGTAAGGAGAATTACAAATTTTATCTGGGAGTTAAGGGTTAAGTACATATGGTACCTATAGATCTTTATTAACAGACCATTTAACATGGCTACCTTTAGATGCAAATTTGTTTCCCATGGTCATGATATCTCTAGTTGTACAGTTTGCTTCTTGAGAGGTATTTTATAAAATAGATTATCTTAAAATACCTTCCACTGATGCAGCACACAGTTTCTTTATAAAGTTGCCCCTTTTATAATTTTTTTCTACAGGGGAAGTTGAAGTCCGTGAGATGAAAAAGGCTACTGCAATTCTTCTTCAAAATATGCTATCAAGGATAAAGAATCTTGAGAAACAAGTTGAAAATGTGATCATAAACAGTACTTCGGAATTCCAGCATCTCACAAAAGCCATCAAGTCCCTAAACAGAACAATCAATAATATTACAAGAGTATCAGGTTAGCAGGAAACTATTTGATTTTAGGACCTTACAACATAGAGAGCAAAATTAGTTAATGCTGATTTTATTAATATTTTGTTAATTTCCACCACAGGAATATTATAGCAGACAGTTAAGACAATTATCAAAATAGGATTTTGAAGACGAAAGGGTCAAGTAGGCCTGTAGTGAATGAGACAATCTATTAGAGAGTCTTACCTCTAATTGGCCAGTTGATTGCTTGGCCTGCATGTTGGTGCAGTCAGTCATTCAGTAAGTCAGTCAGTCAGTTGGCCAGTTAGTCAGTCAGTCTTTCAATCAGACAGTCAGTCAGTCAGTAAGTCAGTCAGTCTTTCAATCAGACAGTCAGTCAGTCAGACAGTCAGTCAGTCAGTCAGTCAGTCAGTCAGTTGATCAGTAAGTCAGCCAGTTGGTCAGTCAGTCAGTTGATCAGTAAGTCAGCCAGTTGGTCAGTCAGTCAGTTGATCAGTAAGTCAGCCAGTTGGTCAGTCAGTCAGTTGATCAGTAAGTCAGCCAGTTGGTCAGTCAGTCAGTTGATCAGTAAGTCAGCCAGTTGGTCAGTCAGTCAGTTGATCAGTAAGTCAGCCAGTTGGTCAGTCAGTCAGTTGATCAGTAAGTCAGTCAGTTGATCAGTAAGTCAGCCAGTTGGTCAGTCAGTCAGTTGATCAGTAAGTCAGCCAGTTGGTCTGTCAGTCAGTCAGTCATTCAATCAGTAAGTTAGCCAGTCAGTAAATAAGTTAGTCAATCAGTTGTGTTTGTGGTATGGTAACTAATATTGCACTGACTGAAATTGCAGAAGAGGAAGGCTGTTACATCCCAGATAACCCTGCATATCCTGAATGTGGCAAAAAAGTAAATGTAAGTATGTTGCAACTGTTTGTTTTACAGAACTGCCTTGAAATAAGTGACTCTTAGCTGTGCAGTTGATCATATTTAAAAATCATTTGCAGAGAGCAAAGTGAATATTGTACAAATAATATAAGGTCATGAGGGAAACAGTTAGTTTTGTTCTCCTGAGAGTCCTGATGTTTCCCGAGATAAAGTTGAGGGAAAACAAAACTAACTAGTTTCCTGAGGGACAATACATTAACTACTTTGTTATATATTTAGACTTTCCCTTAAAAAATCATATGGCTAAAAAAAAAAAACAAACATGCTGTTGTATTCAGTGTGTGGGCAACAATTGCGCAATTGTATCCTGGTCGGAATACATTTGAATTTGATCAAGAATCAACCAATCACAGTGCTCATTTTGTGGAGTGAAAATCTAGCTATCTAAGAATGTTGAATAATCCAGAAACAAAGTTGAGGGATTATTCAACATTTATTCATTTATTGAGGCATTAAAATTTATTGTAGACTTACTCAGCTGCGCCTTGCAAGCCCACAACATTTTGACCAATGCGATGATGAATATTATTGTCCATAAGAGTACAAACCAGGCTAAACCACTGTCAATTTGTTAATTAGCTTTTTGCTATCTAGTTTTAGTGTATATGAAATTTGTTTTTTTTAATAGTGGATTAGAGAGCACTGGAAATCAGACCCGAAGTTTATTAAACATGGTGTGAATGACAGTTTATGTTCTATCCTCAATTATCTCAGTGAGGTATGTCACAGATTTGTTAATTCTCTTCTTCTTTCAATTGCATGTTTGGTAGGATTTATCTTTATTAACAAAACTTATGTGGACAATGTGGCTGGAAATTACCCTGGCAAGCTTACTTCTTTTCTTGCATCTTATAGACTTTAACCCAGTAAACTCCCTAGATCTGATTGTTAATTCTCCCCTCTAGCTGCTACACTTCTCCTAGAAAATTAATTGTGAGAATTTGGCATTCGATCAAGATATCAACTTCTTAACCTGAATGATAAGTTTGAGTATTCTCCCAACCTGTTTTCTGGCAAATCTTTGTATACCACAGGGAGAAGTTACATGTTAATCTCTTCTGGGGGTTTACCTTGTTGTAGTCCATCTCAGTGCAATTATAAACAGTCACAGCTTATTTATTGATAGGAGTAAAAATTAAGATAATTTTCTTGAATTGTAGGTTGAGCATTGGTGTCCCAAAGATTATAAAGGTCATAAAAGAAAATCAGAGGTGGAGAAATGTGTCATTCCATCTGATCCTGCCTTTCCACACTGCAGCGATAAAGTCCAGGTATGTTATGATATTTTGTTAACATGAAATGATAGAGTTTATGTTTGCAGGCATAAATGTGTTTTGGGCCTAACTTAGACTCATTTAAGCCTGAGCTTCAAGGTAGTGGTCAACATGACTCTGAGAATGACTCAAAACATATTTATGCCCATGAAAGTAAACTCTTCTAGTATTAGCATCACTTTGGAGAGTGTCAAGATTATAAGAACTGAAAAATGCCAACAAGACAGTCTAAACAATCATGCAAGGGTGCAAGAAGGCTGAAATGCATTTCTGCCTGCCAAAATCTCCATGTTAGTCCGCAAAATGCACCACATTGCTGGACAAAGTTATAATAATGTGTTTTTGTGGTGCTCAGTTCTCTTAATGTTTCATATTATTGCTGTGTGTTCAGTGGATGCAGAACTTCTGGCAATCTGACATGAGGTACGCCGGTCACGGGGTGGATGGAAGTCTTTGTTCATTTCTGAAATATCTGAGTGAGGTATGAATATTTATTGATATTAATAAATAAATGATAATAATATGTGAGGAGATATTATTGATCCAGATACATTTCTGGCTCTGTTGTGTTAATAGTAACTGAGACATCTGCTCATGACATGATTTATACAGAATGTGGCAGATTGCAGTATAAAGAAATTTGAGTTGAAAATGAATCAAATTAAGATTCAAGGCAGCTGAGTTTAATTGTGATTTTGGAGGGGTTTAATGCAGCAGTTATTCAAGTGCAGGATTCATTTACAATCATTTTTTTCTTAAATAACTGAATCACTGGTGTTTTTTGGTGTGATGTCTCACTTTTCTCTTATTAATTTCCCTGGATAGTGTAGATTGTTTAGTTGTACTTTAATTGTATTGGATCAGTTGATCCAATACCAAATTCTCCAAAATAACATCATAAGAATTGTGTGGCAGGCTACACAGTGAGGAGAAGTGCTAATGAGATCTTAAGAATGAGAAGGTTAACCCATTAAAACTTAAGAGTGCTTAGCATGTTATTTCTCCCTGTGATATCACCCCTGAATCAAACATTATGGTCTCAAGAAGAAAGGAAATGATCAGCGACTGAAAAGCTCTTGATTGTTAAACAAATTCTCCTTATCAGCACCATAGGAAGTGTGCATAGAACAGTATGGAGAATATGCATACTGTTAGATCCAAGTGTAACATTTTTTTTGATTATTCGTTCTTGCCTAATTTGTTTTTCCTTTGCGTACGCAAATTAGTTTATACTTCTTTTCGTCCATTTGTTTAGTCTTCTTTTTTGGCGTTAATTTAGGTGTTTATCTCTTTCTGTCAGTTTTCGTGCCCTCGTTAGCGTTTCCGTGCTGTTTCATCTTCATTAGCGCCTTTCTATAGTTTTATTTTCCGCATGTTCTAGCGTATTTTCATATCGTAGTTTGTCAGTACAGTTTGTGAGTTCAGTTTGGTCCGCGCTTAGCGCAGTTCTGTTTAGTTTGTTTCTAGCCTCTTCGCGTTATTCGCAGTCCTCTTTACAGAAGTTTTCTCTGGCCAAAACAATTTTCAACCCACAGTCTTAGTACCAAGCACGTCGGCTCCAATAAATCTTTTTCTTTTTATTTGGTTTGTGGTGTTATTATTCAAGGCCAGGAGTCTTGCAGGTTTATTGCAGTTTCACATACTGATGTTAGAGTGTAAAGGGTTAACAGTCAGGAGTCACAGGCCTAAACATCACCTCTTGTTACTGTCTCATCAGGTGGAGAATTTCTGTCCCTTACGTAGTGGTGGACATGTGAGTAATGACTGTGAAATCCCAACTGACAAGGAGTTCCCAGAGTGTCCCAGCAAAATTGCTGTAAGTTTTCAAAGCTGCTACTGATTCTATTTAATATATGTGCTTCTATCTTTATTATTTTTATTCTATCGTCTATCCTTATTAAAATTGCCTCCTACTGCGTGATGTATCAGTAATTGGTATTTAAACATGCCAATATTGGAATTGTTTGGGATGAATATTTATAAATACTTTTTTATTTATATCTAGTGGATGAGGCAGTTCTGGAAAACTGATAAGTGCTACAAAGAGGACCATGGTGTCAATGGAAGTATCTGCTCTTTTATTGTTTATTTAAGTGAGGTAGGTATTTTCAAATGTGTGTTGCATTATGATAGGGTGTATGGTTTTTTGCGTACAAGTTAAATAAACAATAGGCTGCACTTTCCTATAGTTTACTGGTGTAATAATCCATGTGGAATTTTAGAGGAACACAAGAAACGTGTGTAACTCGCTAGCCAGTGGCAATGATGTATTTAACCCTTTAACTCCCAAGATCTAATCAGTAATCTCCTTACTGTCTGCCATACAGTTCTTGTGATGTTAGTTTGGAGAATTATGTACTGGATCAACTTATAACCCCCTGACTGATATTTTTCTTTATTCTCATCACTTGTCTGCTTGATATTGTATTGATATTGTGGGGATAAAATTTTCTCTTGGTCACTGACGGGAGTTGAATGGTTAGACTTTTCTCATGCTCACTCAACATCATAAGTGCGTTATTTCACCAGTAAACTGATAGAAAGTCTGTTACTTTTGTAAGATAAACTTTCAATTTTCTATGGGTTTCCACTGCAACAAGTCATAGGTTTTTGACCAATCAGGGTGCTAGTTGTAAATTAGCATCTCAATTATTTCATAATGTCAGGTTACGGTAAGTCTGGAAATGTGACAGTGCACTGGGAATAATTTTTAATATAACTAGTTGCATGGTAATAGTGGAATATAAATTCAGATGTAAATTTTTAGGATGTTTTAGCACTAACTATTTGTAACTTTTTCTTTGATTGTCAGGTGGAGAGATGGTGCCCTTTATTGCCAGGAAGAAGAGTGCCAAGTGATTTACCAAAATTAAACCAATTGGCTGTGAGTTTGTTGACATTGAAAGTGATCAGTTGATTGGATCTAATTTCTAAGATTTTACTGATATTTTAATGTGTATAGGATACCTCAGAGACATTTAACCCTTTAACTCCCAAGATCTCATTAGTAATTCTCCTTACTGTCTGCCATACAGTTCTTGTGATGTTAGTTTGGATAATTTCATATTGGATCAACTTATAATCCCCTAACTGATAGTTTTCTTCATTCTCATCACATGTCTGCTTGATATTGTATTGATATTGTAAGGAGAAATTCTCTCTTGGTCACTCACGGGAGTTAAAGGGTTAAGTGTTTCCTACTTCTCATCTGCTCATCATTAACCCAGCTGTCTTACATTTCTTATTTTATGTCTTCTTATCACCATTCTGCTTGAAATTATATCAACCTTACAGAGAGAGAAATTCAGTTTTGGTCATTACTGAGAGTGATTGGGTCAAGCGAACTTTATAAAATTGTCATCACTTCATGTGAATAAAATCTAGATATTAGCTCTGCAGATTGGTTCACTTGGTTTGCATTTATGTTTTTTTTTCTTTTATCCTGTTGGCAGGATGTCACTAGGACAAATGTACAAAGCCTTTTGAATCTCTTAACGGATGAAAAAGGTCTGAAATTTCGTTGGATTAAAGCGAGGATTGTACAGATGTGGCCTCATTGGCAAACAGCATTTTCAGCCTTAAAAATCAAAAGAGATTTCTCAAAAACAGTTAAAAAGAAGGTAAATGGATTTAAGCCTGGTTACAGTCAGGAGACATGCCGCAACTTGGCACAGGCTCTCAATGACAATTCACTTTTCATCACTGAGACAGTGATGAAAATCAATTAAACATGTCACACAAATTTAAATTTGCTGTTAGTTGGTAGTAGTTTGGATTTGTGCCATGATGGTGTTGATAAAGTGAGTCAGAAAACATAAGTTGCTTGAAGAAGAATGGCAGAATGTAGTCGAAATGTCGCGATCCACATCCCAAGTGACCACATCTTTAGGCAAATGATTATATTTCTCTTTTGAAAATGAGTTGGAGTGTCGCGCTTTGAGGAGTTCCTCCCAGAAAGCTATAGCAGTAAGATTTTAACCTTGAGTGTACATCTTTGGTCACCAAAAAGTTGAGCTGGGAGTCCTGCAAGGCAACCAATAACTTAGGACAAAATGGAATGAATGAAGTTGTATTACCAGTAAATTCAAAGTATTTGTTTAACTAAAGGTTGGATACCAGACACAACTCCAGTACTTGTAAAAGAAACAACAGCCATCTGGAACTGGGTGGAACGTGGCTTTGCAATTCAAACTCCTGCATTGTCACCTGAACCAAAATAGTTATCATTTTTCTTAACCTCGCCTTTCAGATTTTAATCCATATTGGACTGTTGTCAAATGAAAACAAGCTTCACTTTGCCGAAGAGGCTGGCAAAGGTGGTCCGTTAGGGGAGCTGGTTCAGTGGAGTGACTTGATAACTTCCCTTTACATCCTTGGACATGATATCACAGTCACTGCTGATTTGCTCTCTGCAACAAGGCAAGTTTGCTCTTGAACTCCCATGATCCAATTAGAAATTCTCACCCCTGACTGCCATACATTTTCTTTAAAATCAGCTAGGAGAATTTGGTGTTATATCAACATAACCCCCTTTTAAGCTGATAGGCGTGTTCTTTTAACTTGTTTGCACGACAACAAATTTTTGGCAGCCTGTTCTTTTATATTTTATAGTCCAATTGTAGGGGTGACGATAACCTTTTCTACAGGCGGCTTTGCCCGGAAAGAGGCCGTAAATTGAAACTCAAACGCGAGATTAAGCTCGCAGTCTAAGCAGAAGGTAGTAAGTAAAGGGATCTTATAGGTGGCCATAGACCACTGGGAACTGGCTTTAATGAATTCCCTGCAAGTCTGCCCCTCAAGACCTTGTTTCCTCTTGCCAAACTGAAGACACAAAATAAAGAGATTTTTATTTGGTTATAACCTATAAAGTGCATTCTTCGTTTTCTTTCACTAGCGTGATTGGGAATATTGTCAGCAAGAAGTTGTGTCCCCAGAAATTGCCAAATGATGTGGATCTTTTGTATACAGATTACATTGGCCTCAAAGAACTAAGCACAAAAATTGGTACTCTGTCTCCACAGTTCTTGTAAGTAGTGTACAACCTGTTATGAGTTGCTAAATATAAGAGATTCTCTTACTTTGGCTATTCATGTAAAGGGAGGAATTCTTTCTGTTTTTCTGAAGGTACGAGTGATCACTTGAAGAAAAAAACCTCATTACTGTTCTTGGCATCTTCCTAATTTTGTTAAGAGCTGCTTTATCAAACCCTCCATTACTTTAAAATTCCTACAGTGGTGTAGTTATTCAAAATAACACTGCCTTCCTTTTCACTGTTAAGTATTTACAACCTTTCAAGAATCTGACTTTAAAGCAGTAAGTGTCTGATTTTTGACAGTAGTGTCCGATCTAGTGTCCAATTTTGGATATTAGCGTCCAGTTTTTGACTCCAGTGTCCAATGTTATACAGTATGTCCAATTTAGACACAGTGTCCTATTTAAGATGCTGGTGTCCAATTTTAGGCACTAGTGCCGGATTTGAGACTGTTTCATCAGGGTTTCTAAGCAGAAGGAAACTAATGAAAACAGGGGGCCGGGGGCCGTAGGAGGTGTCCGACTTTAGACACTACTCACGCTACTCCAGAAAACTTTACACCGATAACTGTAAAATCACTGTTATCAGCTATGAATCATTTTCAAACGGTCTTATTCTGGTAGTATCTTTTTTTCGCTCTCCTTCTTCAGGAATCCCTACGATATTGAACCTTTTAACTTTATAGAACCAGAAATTATCTCGGAATAAGAATTTCCTTTACTAGCGTAAGCAAATGGACAAAATGTGCGGCCCTCTTAGCAGTTGACCTGACAAAACCTTTCTTTGGCCAGACCGGACTTATTTTGAGCCCAGAACCAGACCCTTACGTCACCCTTAGTCAAAGTATGTAGAATATATCATGATGTCAAAATAGAATGTTGTCTTTTTCTTTTCAGGTGCAAACTGCGTGTGGTGGACTCATTTGGAACTGAAGCTCAGTTCAATTTTAATCTTTACAAGGAAAAACTCCCTGGAGGATCTGTAGCACCTTTTGGACGATACAACTTAAACTTGCGGCAATTTCAGACCATGTTCCGTAAGTTTCTTTTTACTTGGAGAATTTGGGAATTTTTCTGCAATTTTTTGTATTCCTTTTTAATAGCATGTGTAAAAAAGGAGTTGACGCAATAAATTTGATCAGGTGTTGCAAATGGAAATAATTTTTTATCGGGATCAGTACTCCAAGATGTTGTTTAAGCAGGCTTAAGATTCCAAGGGTCCTGATTTGAATTCAGTTTCTTTTCAGGCTCTAAAATTTTCGGCTCAAATCAACATTTTCCCTGTGCTGTTTGCCGTTTTGGAAGCGCAATGATTTAGCTGCAAAGTTTTATACTCAAGTACTTGACATACCTCCTAACATATAATATCGAATGCAAAGCCGGACTTAGTGCAAGAGCAACTACAGATGTGAGATCAAATTGAGCTATTTTACCAAACGAATGTCTGTCATTCCTGTAAGGTCAGCCAACTAGATGCTGAATCTTCTTAAGTTTTCTTTTTGTGATGTGTTTTCTTTCGTCCACAGCCCACAGTCCAGACAACACATTTCTTGGCTTTGTTGTGAATGCGCAGCCACCAGTAAAAAACACAGTCAGAAAGTCCAGAAGAAAAGCAAAAGCTCTCGTCTATGGAAAGCATGTCAACATGTGGAAGGTAAGGACAAAAAATGTAACAATGGTACCTCCAGAAGATTAGCACTAGATATTTCGATCAAGCGCATGCATTCCCTGAGTTGCTGACAAAGAGAGTTTGTTTTACAATCAAGAGCCTCTTTAGTTGGTGATCATTTCCTTTATTCTCATGACCTTAATGTTTGATTCAGGGGTGATATTGCATGGAGAAATTAGATGCTAGTCACTCTTAGGAGTCAAAGGGTTAACTTCTTCCTCTCAGGCTTTTGGGGAGGCTTCAATTGAGTGTCCTTCGGAGATTCCAGTATTTCTTTGGTTTTGCTTTACTTCGTTGATTGTGATTGGTCAGTAAAACTCCTGCAATCCTCGCTACCAGTTTGATTCTGTATTTTTTGTTTTTTCGTTGCATTTTTCAAGGATGTAAAAGATAAAACCTTCCTCGAAGTCATAAACAGATACGTGGAAGTCCACGGCACTGTCGGGGGAGGGGTGAGTATTGTTGCTACTTAAAATGGCCGATTTCCCATAACAACAGTAGACAAAAAAAAAGCGTCCAGTGACATGCCCTTATTCGTGGAATATGACTTCGCACAAGTGCACTGAGCACATTTCCATCCAGAACAGCCAATGAAATCTATTTTTATAGATGGCAGTGTTTTTTCAGCTCTTTACTCTGATCACGTTTGCAGTAACAGTGAGAGTGAAAAGATTTCTGTTTCACTGTTAACATTTTTACCCGTCTTCTTCCAAAAATGCTTAATTTTTTGTGATAGAACTGCTAATACGAGCTGCTTCTGAGTCACCTAAAATTTGTGAATGCCTCAGCGCTTCATTGAGGAAATAGACCTCGCTCACCATGGAGTCTCTGTGGCTCAGTGGTAGAGCATCGGAGCGCGGAATCCGAAGGTCTGAGATTCGATTCCTCTTGGGGACTCAGAATTTTTTCTTTGTCCCACGCTCGTGACAAGACGGAAAACATCTATCTTTATTTATTTCTTTACCGAGCTCAAATTCACCATCTCTCTTATTTCTATCTAAATTTATATTATCAATGTATTAGTTTGTGAGGTTTTTTCCTTTGAATTTCTCCTACACTACAGAATTCGAATGACATTGCAAGCCATTTGCCAAGTTTTGTGATAAACCATGGTGTGGTTACTCCAATGGAAGTGCAGCAGCTCTTGAACGAGACAATGGTATCAATATTTAGCTTCTTTTAATCGAGTTATTTGCGCTGTGTGCGCAGGATTCCTGTCAAAAAGGTCTGGGAAAGAAACTATTCTCACAATTCCTTTCTTTCACATGAGAGTTCCATCGAACAGCAAAGGAAACCAGAATTATTGCTCTATCATTTACTTTAATTTACTGACTTTTTGTTGTTGTTTTTGAGAGGAGGGTAGTTTTCATAGTAGTGAACGTCTTCCTTAAATGGAGGTTGTCATTTTAATTTGTGAGATAAAAAACTTGTTTATCCTGTTTTGCAGGTTTTTGTGGGACTTGGTTTCCCGTATGAGGGACCTGCGCCGTTGGAAGCAATAGCCAATGGATGTTTCTTTATAAATCCGAAGGTAAGTAAGAAACTAAGAAACACGTCTGATGAATTTCAGGTCTCGTCTCATATTGCATTTTCTTTCTTTATTTCATTTGAATTTTCATTTTATTGTGATTGCCAAGTAATGTGTTTAAAACAATCTTTTCAATTCACCACTGCCTCTTTTTTTGTCTTTTCTAGTTTATTCCACCGAAGAGTCGGGAAAACACGCTGTTTTTCAGAGACAAGCCCACGCTAAGACAGGTAAAGAAAAGAGTATGGTGTTTATTACCAATAATACCATCTGTGTCATCTAAAAAGTTGAAATGTCAAGGTAATCCTGAGGTAATGAAAAATATTTTTGGCTTATGTGGAGCAATCCTCAAATATATCCAACATCGTTTGTCATTCGCCTAATCCATCTGTTACACCAGACATCTTCGCCGTATGGTGCTCTATTGGCCAAATTCACCCTTCTTGTTTTACTTTAGAGAACCTTCATATCTTTAGGGAAAAAGAATTTTGTGAGTTAGAGAATCGGTAAATAGGAAATTTAAACGCCGGTTTCACTCGCTTTTCCAATAATCGTTGTATCAAACCTGTGGAAAAAATGCAGAAATCTCTTTTTCAATGTTAATGGGATACTTTCACTCTCGTATCAAAACGCTCTGAGGCTAGAAGTTGAGTTGTTCAATTTTTTCTGTTTACCTCGCTGTGTTGGTTTTTTCATTTTAGGTGACTTCGCAACATCCCTATTGCGAAGAATTCATCAGCAGCCCGTATGTGTACACCATTGACATGAAAAATGTGTCAGAGGTTGAACGAGTCATGAAAGAAATTATGCTGAAAGAAGTCGAACCTTACTTACCTTTTGAGTTTACTCATGAAGGAATGTTAGAAAGAGTTAGTGCGTTGGTTCAAAATCAGGTAAGTGACCGATTTTTCTTTTATTTTTGTTTGGCTTGTTGCCGACGTGTTCTTCCGAACGGGATCAGGAGTCGAAAGATCTCCCGTGGTACATAAATTTAACGCATTTAATTGACCAAAACATTCGACAAATAGTTCATCAGAAACAACATGGCGGCTTCTCTAAACCTCGTGGTCGCAACACTACTCTTGCGCATGCCTTTGACGTAATGGGCCACAGACTAGTTCCTAGTCCTTCTAGACAATGTGTTCAGTTAGTAAAACAGAGTGAAGTGGCAAACTGCGCGATAGCAGTGGCAGAGCGAAAACGAGGGAGGTTTGGATCGAGTCGCCTTGACCTAAACTTCTCTTGTTTTTCACTCCTCCGCTTCTATTACGTCGTTTGCTCTCGCGCTTTGTGTAACTAATTGAATGCCTGAAATAAGCTAATTTTCGTTTGGAGTTAACGAGCGAATTCGGAACAATAAGAATTATATCTTGCAATATTTTGTGGTTCTTTTCTTTCAAGTCACCATAGGTACACTGTAATGTCATTCACTTTTCTTCTCCCTCATCAAAAGATCACAAATCTTTTGGTAAAAACGAAAAAAAAAAAAAAAATCGAACTCAAGTTCTGGCCAGGTCATTGTGTTGTTCTGGCCAGGTCATTGTGTTGTTCTGGCCAGGTCATTGTGTTATGTTCTTGAGTTAAACACTTCCCTCTGACAATGTGTCTCTCCACCCAGAAGAGCAAGTGATTACTTCTCTCTTACATTCTAATCAGTATTCTTTTCTTTCCGCCGATGCCTCTGTTTGTTCTGGTAGAATTTCTGTAACCATAATAATTGGCCTCCTGTAAAAGCCTTGGTAACTGTGAAAGGAGAGGCTGGAAAGTCGTGCAAACGAGTTTGTCTTTCTAAAGGTATGGGAAGGAAACGATAATATAGATTGTAAACATTTTTATAGCGGTTGGGACAACGAAAAAAAAAAATATCTGTACACCGAACTGCAGAATCGGAAGGCCGATTGGTTGTGTCATGATAACATTAACCCCTCCCCTCATAAGGCTCTGCAAAATTCTTATGATCCACCCATTGTCCCAGTTTTGGGTGTCAATGTTGTATGCCGCCCCCCCCCCCCCGTTTATACTCTTTTGGTGACGACTGATCTCCCTTCCGACCCCTCCCAGGCAATAAAATAATGACTATTCCCTCAGGGCTGAATCTTCGTTGGTACTTCGTGATTCTTCGTGGCTACTTCGTGATTCTTCGTGGCTACTTCATGATTCTTCGTGGCTACTTCGTGAGTCCTAGTGAGTTTTTCTTCGTCCCACGGTCGTGATGAACGGTCTTATAATATCTTTCTCTGTAGCTGTTAACGGAGCTCAAAATTTCCTAACCTTAGTTTACTTTCTTTGTAGTGTTTGCATGTTATTGAATAGTCAAATGGCAGAAATAAACGGAAATTATATTTTCCCAAATTTAAATCTGACTTTTTTATTATATTAATTTTTTTTTACAAAGGTATGGTTTGCGAACCAGAATTCTTCAAGGCAATCAACTCACGCACCTCACTTACAGAGTAAGTGCTGATCTTTTTTTTAATTATAGATCACTGATGAGGGGAAATTGATCGAGACCTTTTTCCATATAGCACACTCTGATGTACTTCGTTTGTAATGTTGTAGTTTGGTGGTATCCTGTATGGGGGAGTTCTTACTCACGAGGAGTAATGTGCCAGTCCACTCACACAAGACCTAATTCAGAATTGTTTCTCATATTTTTGTTATACCTTTTTGCGAAAACGATTGGTGAGAATTTGTTGATTAACCTGTGGTTCAGTTATTTCCACGATCTGTGTGCTAGTGTCAGAGCTAAAAATCTGCTCAACGAATATTGTAAAGGCCTATTTACACGGCCACGACTTTGTCGCATGCGACAAGCTTACGACAGGCCTACGACATGATTAAGAGTCGTAAGCGAGTTGTAGGTTTGATTTACACACGAAACAATTCGTGTCGTAAGCCTGTCGTAAGCTTGTCGCATGCGACAAAGTCTTACCGTGTAAATAGGCCCTAAGACATCACCTTTACTTTATTGTGCTTAAAAATCTAGAACACTTCAGTTATTTTTTTTCGTCGTTGACTCTGCACTTCAACTTTTAGTGTTAACATTACTTATTTCACATGTGGGATGATTGTGTGACTCAGTGTTAATTGCGTGATAGGAATGGTTTTCCATGTAACAACAGCCGTCTTGAGGAAGTACCATCTCTCATCGCGCCAGGTTACCGCGAGGAGCCTAGAGCCTGCATTGTCCAGACCCAATCCCTTTTGTTTAGCTGCACAGGAACGAGTCCGTCAACTATGCGTTTATGTCCGTGTAGAAAATACAAAAAGGGACAGGTAGCATTATGTGAAGACTGTTGATGGAATGAAATCTGTAATTTCGTAACGATATATTTATAATTAATATTTTCAAATTAATTTGATAATATGTTAAGTAGTTTTCTAAGATTATTTCATAACTCCACTTTTATCTGGTTTATTTATATATTATGCTTCATACGTTGAAATGTTAAAAAAATCTTTTGTAAATTTTCCTCTCTTGACTTTAAGTTATTCGTTCAGTCATCATGTGAAGTTAAAAACTTTCGGTTTTCAAAAGGGATAAAATGGATGAATATGTAAAATAACTTTTTCTGTTGCAACCATTGGTCAACCCATGGGGTAGGAAAAGACTGGTAAGCAACCATGGAGCACCATTGGGCACCATTGAGCACCATGGAGCACCATGGAGCACCATGGACACGATACGGTTCATGCGATATTTCCTGTTGCACTTGATTGATCAAAAATCACAACACAGATGAAAGTGAGGAATATTGCCTGATATTTCAGTTTTAATTTGTAAGCAATTTAATTTATAAAGGTTACGAGGAGGTGGACGTTGAGAGTTTTAGTGTAAATTCTGTTTAAGCAGTTTTTTTTAAGGACAGGGTATTTGCAGCGAAGCCCTTTGAATGCCTGGTTATACATTACCAAAGAGACCTCGTTAGCTTGTTTTGTTTACCCATTTCAGGTCTCATGGGAATTCCCAGCTTTACCTTTTGTAAACTATGTGTTCATATGCGCGTAAATAAGAGGAAACTCTGTGGAAACAGTATTCTTGAGTTTTGTCACATGACCTGAATGGATTAAAAAAGTTTCAAGCTAACGTGTTTTTGGATCTTGCTTATTAATGTGAGTAACTGTACTTAAATGTAGGTAAATCCACAGATGTATTAAACCTAAGTCAGCAATGTAAGTAAGTAAACAAGGTTATTAAATACTTTTGTAAATATATTTTTTTTCTTGTATAGTGAATTTAATAATATTTCTAAAAAGGTTAATGAGCAAATATATTGTTAAGATAGATTTTAAAAAAATTGACATAATAACCCTTGGTAAAGAACGTGTTCTGTCGGTGTCTACCATCTTGTTTCTTTTTCTACAGCATATGATATCCTCAGACAGTGTCAATATGTGTAATGTGGTTCCTGTTTCCATTTACAACCATTGAAAGTAACAGCGTGTCACTGTACTCGGTTTTAAATAACTGCAAGCGTGCAAACCACTCTCCTCCCCCCACCCCTGACAAAAAATGTATTGATCCTGATCCCTGGCGTGGATAAGGAAAGAATTGATCGCGTTTATCAGTCTTTCCCTTCCCCCGTCGGTAGTGTTTTAAACCGAGTAGCGGCTTGTGTCTGATTTGCCTTCAATGGTTGGAAAGGGTAAATAATGTTATATTTAACTTATTTTCAGTTGTAGCATTTGATAAGAATAACCGTGTATCCAAATGTTGTGCCTTTGAAAAAAAAGGCTCTGTTTCTAGTAAACTTCATTTAAAGAAAAAGGGATCATTAAAATGTTCGATATTTATTATTGTTGTTTAATCAATTGCGTGAAATCTCTACTTGTTGGAATATCAAACACATCTTTTTCTTAGGGAAAGAGCTAAGAGGACCATGTGGTGTAT
The DNA here is from genome assembly GCF_036669915.1 of Pocillopora verrucosa. Lineage (NCBI taxonomy): Eukaryota > Metazoa > Cnidaria > Anthozoa > Scleractinia > Pocilloporidae > Pocillopora > Pocillopora verrucosa. The sequence continues at coordinate 889,688 of NC_089324.1, forward strand.
AATTATCTCTTTTCAAACTTTCATAATTTCTTTCTTTCTCTTTTCCATTCTTCGCTAGCCCCCATTCCCTCCCCCATCCTAATATTTCGAGAGATATGTTCGGGTCTCCTCTCTGTGACATGCGCAGTCGTTGCTCGATCTCACGAGGTTCAGACACAAGTGAGAGGTCTCTGGCGACAACCAGTGGCAAAAAATGTCCCAGTAACTTGATTTGCAGTAGAAAAAACTCCAAAAAATTGAAAGTAAGAAATTAGCACTTTTTCCTAAGCCACCCCGAGAGAGCCGGATTTATTTTGAGACTCAAAATTGTTTATCCAGTGTGCTTGTTTGTTTACCTGTGTGTTTTAAAACACTATCAGTCCACGAACTTAGTTTGTATTGCCTTGTTTACTTTTAGAGACGATGAATGACCGTTTTCCTAGTTACTGAGATCTTAGTTCAAAATATTTCTTTTAATACACGTTGAAAAATGGAAATCAGTTGAACAACTCGGTTCATCGACCAATGTTCTGTTGTTAAACTTCAAGTCAAGATGTTTCTGATGGCAGGAAAATCGAAGCAATGACGACAAGGGTATGGCTTCACGGTGTCATCTTTTTGGACATTGTTTTTCTTGGTTATACTGGAAGGATTGTTTATAGGGACTATAACGAATTGGCCCTCGCTGTTTGAAGCACCAAACTCCAGAATAAAAGAAGCTCTCTATGTGAATTCACCTGAGGCGAGTGCAGCTTATATTTTTCAAAGAAGACGACCGAAAAACATCCTTCTCTTTGTAGCTATTCTGACGCACGCGTCCCGTAAAGCAAGACGGGACGCCATTCGAGATACGTGGTTTACTGAGTGTAAACTTAGAACAGACGAGGTTTTTTGTGCGTTCTTTACTGACCAAGCGGGCTTGGAAACGAAACGAAAAATGCTATTTTACAAGAACATGAAGAAAACAACGACCTGATTTTTCTTCAAGTCGAAGGTGAGTGGGTTGATTCGCTCATAAAAATTGTTTTTTTTTTATATATATTAATTTTCCAGCAATATAACTGGCGATAGGCTGAACTTATAACTAGATTTTCTTCAAATTCCTTGTTGAAAGAAATGGATGTTTAAATTATCATAACTCTGAAAAGTACACTTTTGTGTATCTAATAATCCGGATAATCACTGACTTTTTTTGACATTCGAATTCTGACACGACGAAGCTATTGTTTTACAGAAATAAGGTTAAAGAAGATTTGAATTTTAAGAAGTGCGCGAAATCGAATTTTTGGAATTGCGCGAAAAATTGGTGCTCTATGCAAAATATGAAATATATTTTCTGGCTGCGCTCAAATTTCTACACACGGGCCCTTTTCGTATGTCGCTGCTCTGTCAGCAAGGCCAATCTCTTACAAATGAATTAAGGAGGTAAGTTTCTAAAGAAACTGTTATGCTGTTGGGGTGTTACAAGATTATATGGTTTTATCATTGATAATTTAAATTGACTACTGTAGAGAGTTTCTGAAGCTGACGTTTTGAGCGTTAACTTTTCGTCAGAGCGAACTCTTTCAAAAGTTCTCCATAATATTTATAGTAATTTTTATATTTACGTGAAGATGGGTTTGGAAATTGAAACTTTTCGACTTCAGACTTCCTTTTTGATCACGAAGAAATCTTTTGAATCGAATGAGTGCTTTTCTGAAAATTTCAATACAGTAATTGATCACTTTTGTTGACAGATAATTTAGCTTTCACCGAAAGATTGCTTCAGACAATGGAATGGGCATCAGAACGGCACAAGTTTGATTACTTTCTACGCATAGATGACGACCATTTCCTTTGCCTGGATCGACTTCTGTATGAATTAAATTTTCGTCCAAAGGAAGCACTGTACTGGGGATTTGTGCATTGTAAACCAAAAATAGTCCGCGTTGGACGAAGCTTGGCTTCTTCTCACGCACGACTTGATCGAAGAGATTCTTGAGAAGAGAAACAGTAGTCTTCTTTGCTCCCCCTACGGTGATCAGGCGGCAGCGTTATGTATGATGGAGAGCAAGAAGAATGTTACTTACTTCATGGACAACCAAAGAATTGTACACAAAAGCGCAGGAAAAGATCAGAGGTTTTTACTCGATAAGGACATTTGCCAAAATATTTGAGTCTTCATGGATCGTACCCCAGATCTATGAGACAATTGTGGCTGTCTTCTTATGTCTTGCGCAAGGAAACTTCATTGTCTGGTTCATATAAAATCACTGAAATAGAACCGTTCGCAAAGTTGTGCCGCCATTCCCCTGTTTTTGACTATATGGGGTTCTTCCCTGAGTATAGGTTCGAGCCAAGCCCTGCTCGGGAAACCCGAAGTGGTCCATTTCTAAGAAACCCCATGTGGGCCGAGAAGAAGCTGGGGAAAGATACTCAAAGTATAAATAATGATAATGATATAGTTATTTTGTCGCGAATTCGTTGAAAATCCGTAGTGGACCGCAGAAGGGCGTGAAACAGAAGAGACGAATCTTAAAACCAAAACAAGAGAAAAATATCTTTTTTCTCGCATCGAGGAGGTTTTGGGTATCAGACGATGGAACGAAATAGGGAGAATTTCACTTTATCAGTTAAAAAACTGCGGTAAAATTTTTGTATACTCTCATTATTGCTTTGCTCAACAAATTACTCGCGACGGAAATTAAGAGATTTCTCGTATTAGTCACTCATTACGAAAAGGTCACAGTTTCACAGATTCTATTTAGTCATTCAAGCTGTTCTTGATATGTATACCAATCATATTATCTTTGGTCTTCATCTTTTGAAACGCTCAAATGTCCGCATTTTTTTGAGTGTACAACATGATTTAGGTGCAAATTCCTTTCTCTCCGACCCAAAGGAAGTACTTCGAATGAAAATCAGACGCCTCAATTGCTCAATACCTCTGACGTTTACCGTGCGTGAACAAAATAAATTCCAATAAACGCCGACCTTTATGAGTTTGTCAATCAAACATCTCTATGAGTGGGTTTAATCTGTATGCGGGCAGTTTATTATTCAATTACTTCCTATTTTCGTTGAGGGACCTTTATTTTATTCTGTTTCCTATAGAAGTTTATTCAGTCAGATTGTTTACTTTATTGTTAGGTGTTGAGCGGGAATGATGAATTAGAACTCTACATGACTTTACTTACAATGGACGAAACCGCGAAAATTCCGATGTGTTGTTGTCAACTTGTTGCGGTCATGCATCAAACCGCGAAAACTCGAACATTTAATGCTCTGCGCAGTAGAATAAAAACGCCTTAAAATTTAATAAGTTTACTTTAAGAATCAAAGCTTTTTGAAAAGTGTGGATTAGCGCTTAAGTGTATCGGTCTTGGAAATAATTTTCTCTTCTCGGCTTGAAGCGCGGTCATAAAATTTCCCTTTGTGATGAAAATAGTAATAGTTTCAGCTTTTTAATTCATGTAGTAATCGCTCATTAAGATGAAGTTTTGTCAAAGGAAGCCAATAACAGAATCAATGACGGGAAAATAAAAAAGAGAAAAGAAAAAGTTACACGAATTATTCTCAAAGGCATTCAATTCCATGCTTTCAGAAGTTTTTCCCATTATAATCAGGCGGCCGCGTTGCAGTTCAATCTAATTTACATCTGTATCTGTGTGTTAATTGTGTTAGGCATTCTGCTAGTGGCCTATTCTAGAAAACAAAACAGCCCATAAATACACATACAATGTAGAATCTTTTGTTTGTTTAATGTTTCGTAAAAAATGGATGGTGGTCATACCTCAGCGAGCGAGGGTCGTGTCTGCTTTTGTGCTTAAAAACTCATTTACGTTTCCTGAGAACACATGCCAGCGTCTCAAACTTTCTGAATTTCAAGAATCTCGGGTTAGAAATCGAAAGTCTGGCGACAATATCATGTTTGGCTCTACTACAGAAATGACATAAAGTAGCCGATGTGTCGTGTTTAAATAAGCTTAATCAAGAATTCTTGTATGTGATTACACCAGGCTTTTTACTCTGGGAGAGAAACGCGCGAGGCGTACGTTACATTTACCACGCAGGTAGGGATAATTTCTTAATATCTTATATATCAATGAATGATTTGTTAATGCTTTGATTGGTAAAGAAAGATCATTTCCCGAGAAAATCTGCCACGAACCCTCACAGCACAAAGGTAATTGTGCCCGCTACCATGTAGCTCAAACTATGTTTACTCTATAAGAAGTACCTCTTAGCCTTGATGTTTTCCATTCGTTAGCAAGAAAGACGATGACATTTCTTAATCCGGAAAATGTTACTTACTAAATAACGCGTTAAAACTTCGGGAAAAACCACTTCTATACGGTCGATTCCTCCGCGCTTAAGACAAGTGCTGATCGTATCTGTGAGTGTTTGTTGAATTCCACTGGTTCCCGAGTCAATATAAATCCACGATTAAGCGCATATCAGGAGAGATAGACGTAAATGGTATGTTGTGGTCTCATGTAGTCTTACTTTGAACTGACCCATTATCACAAATGTTCATACATTTACGTCCGAGCTGCTTAAAGCTTATTTTGAACTTACAAAAGGAAACAAAAGCATTGATAGTTTATCAGTAAAAGAAGCGCCAAACTGTTCCTCTTTCTTATTGATCAGTGGTCTTTAAAACAGCATTTCATATTGTTATGCTTAATATTCAATATTCACGTGGCTGTGTAATGAAACATAACTGTTATAGCCCACATTTTGTATTCCTTTTAATGAAGGTTTCTTGCATTTATTCGAGATTCAAGCAATTTGTGAGAACTAGGAGTAAGGCGGGTTCAAAGTGTCATCTGTTTGAGTGCTCGTTACGACACCTGAGGCGATTTCTGTAGTGTCATATCTACGCCAAAGAATGCTAATCGATGGCTAATTGCTCTTTTGGACCCAAATGCAATGAAATTAATCACCGGTGACGGCTGTGTTGACAAAGAAGTCTGCAAGTGTTGTTAAAAGTAGCGGAACGCCAGCAGCAATATTGCTGTAGTTAATTTGTGATGCGACCTTCATGTAGAACGGGCCAGTGGTTTTGGACAGCGTCGTTTGGAGTTTCTCTTGAATTGTGACAAATTGCTACATTGTTAGTGCTCTTTAATTATTTTCATTTGAAATTTACGAACGTACTTGTGACAAGTAGAAACATTGGAAACAAACAAAAGAAAGGCGTGTTATTAAGCTCTTATGTAAACTACTTGAAGATATTGTGGTAAAAAATTGTTTCTATGGTTTCGTGTTGCTGTTACGAATAAACACTTGAGGACGGAAAAATAACTTCCAACTCCAACTTCTTGTTTTTCTTCCGGCTTGTTTATTGTTGAAACGAATATATCGTGGGATTAAAAACAATTCGATCGATCTCTTGTCTTATACGATTATACACAAAGAAAAAAAGAAACGAGATAACATCAATAATACGGAAGACTTTATTTAGGAAACGCTTATAGGTCCGCAAAGCGTACGCAAAACCTCTTGTCGCGACCACGACAGGGAACTTCACGGATTAATCAAATTATATCAAACACGATTTCGTGACCTCTCCTCCTGCTTGTTGACGTCACATGGCATAAGGCGTATACACAGCTGGATTTTTTTTAAGTTTGATATTTTATCCATATTTGCTTTTTCACGCTTTGCCAAGGGTGAGATGCGATGGTGGATGAAAATACCCTACTGGGTGAGTTTTGACTCTTTTTCCGTGACGTAGAGGTCGTGAAATATTTGATTTCTAAGGCAACATCTGTCGTGTTTAATTACGAGAGATAAGGCTGGTGTAATGATGTAATTTTGCCCCGGCTGCATTATCAGATATACGCTATAGCATCACCCGCCCGCGTAAGTTTCATTTAAATCACGCTTTTATTGAGGCGTAGAATATAATTACCTTAAATTAGAAAATCCTAAAATCGGTGGTTAACTATGGCGATCGCAGGTCAAAAAGGAGAGACCAGCCCAAAAAGAGAACAAACAGGGTCTGGAATAGAGGGAATGGAATCGGTTTGAAAGTTCCACGTGAAATCTCATGAAAAATATCTATCTGTAAAATTAAGTGAATTATTATGCTTTTTTATTTCTATCGATTTTTGTTCATTCAATAGTTTTATGGTAAGGTTGTCTGTAATTAATGTCCGTAGAGTATCTGCAGGTCGGGGTCGGCCGATTGTCTTTCAGATCAAGTTTCTCTCATTTCGTAACACCGTTATCATTCTGGTTCTTTGGTCTGTTCAATTAAAGAAGGGAGTGAAAATAGTGATTCATTGATACTTTCAGACAAGACTTTTTTTTTTAACATTAATCAGGTTCTTCAAAGAGGCAGCTAACGGTACTTATATGTCTCGTTATTCTGATACGTTTTAGCTCAATTAGAATTGGGTACCTCAAAATATCTCAAGAATATCCTTCAAGGGCTTTATGATGATATTGCTACTTATGGTTATGATGACAATGATAATAATAATAACGATATTAGTAATAATAACAATAATAATTACGATAGTTACAACTAGGGTTTCGCATAAACAATGGATGATTTCAAAGTCTGTAGATTGTTCTTTCAGATTAAGGAATCTTTAAAGAGTTCGGGCGGAAGATTTTTCGCAGTTTGCCCGGAAGCAGTACGGCCTTAATCTCCTCAAATATTTCTTGGTCATGTCTTGTTAGTAGTTGGTCACACACTCTATTCAAAATGGTGCAAAATGATGTAGACCCCACACGCGCGATGGAAAAGTCGTCCATATCGCGATTGGTTCCTCTCGCGTGTGATTCTTAGATTATCGTCAGGCAGTTTTTAAATTTTTGTTATGCGGTTTTTTTTTGAACACTTTTTTCCTGATTTGAAGCCTTGGTTGTCCCTGTTTCGTAATTTTTTTTTCCAATAAACTCTTGTGTCCAAAATTTCCTACATTTAGATTCATTACTGAGTTGACAAAAGGGTCATACTTTGACGTGGTGTTTTGCCTAAAATTAATACGTGACGGCGAAATTTCAAACGGAAGGCAAGGTGAAATGTTCCCTTTTGAAATCATGAACTGAAATACCGCTCAAAGTAAGTGAAGAGTAAAATAATCTTCTACAATGTGTGCATGAACCTGGGGTCAGGATCCGTTCTTTGCTACCTCTAGTGCTGACCCCCTTTAAGGTCTAAGGCGAGTTGGTGATTCGATGAAGAAAACTCATCGACTTTAAACATTCAGGAGGTGGGGACGAAGCAAAAATCAGCGGGGCTCCAACCGATTACAGTGCACTTGCTACTATTATTTGTTGATTGATATAAAAGAGGGGTTTCAAAGAAAGTTTCACGTTTGGAGTCCTCTTTGACGATATTCCTTTGCCTCCTGACAATGATCCTATTCTTACCATATAAGCGCATCAACATGAAAAAGTAACTTAAAAAACTCATCTCGCTGCGTCAATCAAAGCAAATTAAGCATTTAAAGGTAGGTAATATACGGATAGGACTTAATCTTACTGCCAGTCGTTGAAAAGTTGGTCGATCTAAAATAGCAGTGTATAGTCTTTTCGCTCCTCGTTAACTAAAATGTAGAACAACCTTTAACTGTGCGCATTTAAGTCAAGGTGTGTTGGGTCGGTCCAAGTTAGTGATTAACGAAACAAAGACTTTTCAGAGGTTTTCCGTATAGTGATCTCTATTCCCCATACAAGCGTACATATTTTGCCATTTTTTGGCGGCGCAGAACAAAGGACACGCCGAACAGGTTGTCCTGTGGAATGTTGGCAAAGTAAACTAAACAGTGTCATATGGCCAACGTGTCGGAAAACCGCTGCGGGTCACTATCATCACACTGGCCGACCGAGCATCTGTGGAAAAATTGTTACTATTTTCTAAGGAACTAGCTGACGCAAATATCTTAGACTGGCCTGAGGTGGGCATGGAACATATATACAAATGCGCGACTGGTGCAAGATGTCTCAGTTTATTCTTTGAGGGAAACAAGAGCAACGTGCAGCGCACTCAGGAAAGAAAGATTAATTTACAGAATCATTTATAATTGCTACAATGTTTATTATTACAGGAAAAATCGAGATTTTGAGTCTACTTCCAGCTCGTCGACGCAAAATCAAGATGGAGACCGACAACGCAGAAGAACTGAGTTATGTCAACAACGACGAAAGCTCATCGTTTTACAGCGAAAACGATGAGCAATATTCAGACGATGATTTTGGATCCGAATGCAGTTGTTCCACGTGTAGCACATGTTCCACATGTGAACTATGCGAGGAGGAGCTAGCGGAGGAGGAGTTTGGGGACAGTTCTGACGAGGAAATGAGACACAATGTTCCCAGATGTGAACCTAATCTTCAATTTTGTAACAGCGACAGTGATAATACGGAAAAACAAATCCATGCGCTGAACAACGAGTTACAACGAACAACCAAAAACGGTTACAAGACCGATGAACAATATATCATCGAGAAGGTTGCGAATGTTGTGGTCTTGAAAGCGGACGCATCTCAGTTTCAAAATGGAGGTTATATCACTGGGAAAGGTAAAACTCAGGAACTTCTTCTTGGAGGGAAACAGAGGAAGAAGAGAGTCACGTTTTTTGATTCCTCGTCATCATCGGATGTACAAGCCGAAGCCTTTTCTATCTCTAGTCTCTCTGACAGCAGTACAAGTGGTTGTTGCGCAGATTTTAACCAACATCTCCAAAATGGCGATAACTTTGATCACAAAACAATTTCAAGCGATCCAGTAAAGGAACATAGTAATGACCTCTCCGAAGGCGATTTGGACAGAGAATACCATCGTTTAAAAAGTGTTTTAAAAACGATCGATCCCTCAAAACTTCTTGGTGTCCTAAAACACAGCTTGAAAACTAAAGACTTGGAAACCATCAACGCCTTGGGAACTTTACTTCCCAAGAACAAGTTTACCGCTGACACTGTTCACTGTGTTCGCTGTCACAAAGAGTATGACCCTCACTTTGGCAGAAAAAGATGCACTCTCTACCACCCTGAGAAAGACGTTTGGAAAATTTCTCAAAATTCTCAAGGAGCTACCTTCAAGTGCGGCCTGTGTTCGAGTCTATTCACTTTGCAAGGAGCCTGTGACTATAAGCCAGGCACTGCGAGTGAAAAGAACTGTGGGATATGCTTTGAAGGTGTCCATACACCTGACCCTAATGAAGTTAGTTACCAGCCCTCTGGCGCAGCACAGTGTTGTGAAGACAAAGGTTGTATCGAATTTTACGTTTAGTGGAGTGCACAGTAACGATGCAAAACTTTTTTTGTGTCATATCATTAAGAATCCCACGAGTCGTTTTTCAATTTTCGGTATATCAAGAAAATGCAGGATAAAGGAAGGATACTTCATAGTATATAATAACACAGCGTTGCATAATTAGTTTACAGCCTGTCCTATATCAACACAATCAATTCAGAGTGTAACACCGTCAAATATACAACACCCTCTTTGTATCCTGATTGGCGGATTTTTTTCACAGCATAATATAAAATACTTATTTAGATTTTGGCTTTACAGTAGTACCACTAACTATGGAAATGCCTCATTTTGACATACTGCTGAATTTCACGGTTGCTGGCAACAGTTATGGGGTTGTGATATCTCTTTACCTTTTTGTTTTGTTTTCTGTCAAAGATATCTTCCAGGCGAGAGCAGTTTTACAATACCCGCTGTAATTAGGTGGCAAAGACTGAAGTTATAACACCTGAAAAATCAGAGATTGTGTCAGGCTTTCAGTCAAAGAAAACAAGCAATAGAGTGGGCGCACGAAAAATGGCTGGCAGATGGACACGGCAGCTGCGGTTGTCAAGAATGAAAACCAAATCTTTCGCGCTCCCACTCTTTTGTGCGTCTTTTTTGACGGAGAACCTGGAACAGGCTAGAGCAACCTTTCGTCTGGTTCAGCTGATGGCTTCAGCTGAGCCTGCGAACAGGCTCTCAATTGGTCGGCGACACTAGCGGCGAGGTCCACTTGTTTCGAGCTCGCTGGCGGTGTAAGCAGGAGTCCGCGAGTATTGTGGTTCAAAAATAAGAACCAGACTTCTCGAAGAGCTCTTGCACGCCCACCTTGCTCGCCGACTCTCGTTTGAGAGTAAAAATGGGGTAAACCGTTAGCCGTAAACCGGCAAAAGAATTTAGTGGTCAGGCGAAAAAAAGGTACAAATTTTAACCTTTAGTCGTAAAAAAAAATAACTGTAAAAATTTTCTTTTGATCGCAACAGAAATGCATCAACCGTTTGACCGTTAGCCGTAAAAGAAATCATCCCATTGAGACCCTGTCATTTCTGTATGTTGTGAAAAGCGAGTGTAACATCGGAAGAACTTTAGAAACATCAATTATAATGAAAATTATAGTTATGACTAAAACAAATACTTGATGCTTGTAACAAATTGTGACAGTCATTATTAAAACCAAGAGTTTTTGTTTCCATCGCCATAGCTTTGTTTGTGTACAGACCACTTCAGAGTTATGACAAGCGAAGAAAGGCCACTCAAACCTCATATCGAGAGGCTATTTAAAGCAAATATTTTCCCGCGACCACGCTACTCCCACGCATTAAAGATTCACCAGTACAGAGCGAATATTTATTGTGATTTCAGGGAACTAGCGATGTTCAGATTGTTTATATGTTCGCACCTTTTCGAATCATCAAGACTACGTGAAATGCATGCACGAGTAGTTAGTACGTTTCTTTTTTCATGATATACTTACCAACAGTTCTTACCGACGTTTCTTTAACTTGTTCGTCCTCCGGCGGTACAACCAACTCGAGACACTTTCCAACGGTTTGAAAGCAAAGCAATTGTGACATACTGATCTAGATTTATTTGTTCGAAATATCTTTGAATTATCACTTTTTTCAATTAATCTTTAAAAGCTTTAATTTCAAGGGTGTGAAGGGCGGAAATCCGTGCTTTACATTACTTTTAGAATTAGGCTACATACCATTGGTCTGCAGGACAGGACTTCAGTTCAAATTAAAGAATTGAAGATATTTAAGAATTAACGTTTTTTTAAAATTCATTCAGGGTTGAGAAGGGCGGAAATCCGTGCTCTACTTTACTCATAGAAATAAGGCTTAATAACATTTCTCTGCAGGAGCGGACTTCAGTTCAAATTCAAGATATTTGAGAATTAGCATCTTTAGCTTTAATTTCAAGGTTGTGAAGGGCGGAAATCCATACCTTGCTCATAGAGATAAGGCTAAGTTATTATTTCTCTGCATGAGTCGACTCCAGTTCGAATTGAAGGTACTAGAACAAAATCTCATTACATTTAATGTGATAACCGTCATGCTTCCAAGCAAGCTACTTCAAAATTAAAAAAAGCACAGGTATTCCTCATCAATCTTCGTTGATCTGTTTTTCTGTGCCATATATACCTTGAACTAAAGAGATAATCCTCGCAGGCGAGCTGCAATCCAAGCAAAAAAGAAGCCCGAAAAAACATCAGGCTCAATAAGAGTCCAACCCATGCCTCTCGGACACAAGTTGAACACTACGACTAATTGAGTTATGAACCACACGTTTGGAGAGAGGCAAATTTTAGAAGGTTTTTTTTTCCCGTGGAGTGATCTGATCACAATTCTTACTGAAATAAAGTTCATTTGACCAGCGCATTTGACCTCAGGTCGAATGACATTTATTTAATTAAAAATTATGCTAAATACCTTGGATATACAATGCAGTAAAGGTATCAGAATGGTTTTCTCAGCAGGAACTCATTTTCCTATACCCGGATCTTCGATAACGCACTCCAAAGATGAAATCCGGATTTCCACCGCAACAAAGTGAATTGCGATGTGCCCGTAACAAGATTTACCTCGAAAATCGATCCGTAAGAATAGAAGCTTTAGTTAAAATGCAAACCACGTCACAAGGAGTGGAATTTCTAAATTTATTAATTACAAACTATATGTAGAAAATCTCTTTCGTTTTTCTAAATTTCAAGTAACAATTTTTCTCTCCCTCTCTCCCCTTCGTAATCTTTTGGTATTCACGCGCGGCGCGCGTGATTTCACAAATTAGCCAATCTTGTCAAGGAACTTTAACCTTGACATTGGAAAACTGACGTGGACACTTTTCGCGTACTTCTAGTTTAGTTTTCGCGGAGTTTTAGTCAGTTGCTTTTGAGCTTTCGTCAGCGTAAATTTGTTACCCCTTTATTTGGAATTTAAAGAAGTTTCGGAGTTTTTAATTTTAGCCAAATGTTGTGGTTCATTTGATAAGTTTAATATATATTTTCTACGGAGTTTGGACTCTAGTCTCTTTTTTCGTAAATGGATTTTTTACACTATACGTCACAGAGGCTACATCCCTTTTTTTAGGTCATAGGGGTGGAGAGGGGGATGGGGAGGGGGGTTGGGGGATGTGGGTTGTGGGATGGTGAGAGAGGAGACGCAGGTCTAAGAAAGATGACAAAAACAACGATGGGATGGTGAGAGAGGAGACGCAGGTCTAAGAAAGATGACAAAAACAACGATGGGATGGTGAGAGAGGAGACGCATGTCTAAGAAAGATGACAAAAACAACGATGGGATGGTGAGAGAGGAGACGCATGTCTAAGAAAGATGACAAAAACAACGATGGGATGGTGAGAGAGGAGACGCACGTCTAAGAAAGATGACAAAAACAACGATGGGATGGTGAGAGAGGAGACGCATGTCTAAGAAAGATGACAAAAACAACGATGGGATGGTGAGAGAGGAGACGCACGTCTAAGAAAGATGACAAAAACAACGATGGGATGGTGAGAGAGGAGACGCATGTCTAAGAAAGATGACAAAAACAACGATGGGATGGTGAGAGAGGAGACGCACGTCTAAGAAAGATGACAAAAACAACGATGGGATGGTGAGAGAGGAGACGCATGTCTAAGAAAGATGACAAAAACAACGATGGGATGGTGAGAGAGGAGACGCACGTCTAAGAAAGATGACAAAAACAACGATGGGATGGTGAGAGAGGAGACGCACGTCTAAGAAAGATGACAAAAACAACGATGGGATGGTGAGAGAGGAGACGCAGGTCTAAGAAAGATGACAAAAACAACGAGGTTAGCTGAGCACTTTCCGCCTTTGCACTTAAGGGGAGGCTACTCAGCCCTTTCAGTTTTCACCCTTTAACTCCCTAAGTGACCAAGACAGAATTTCTCCTTATAATATTAATACAATGTCGAGCAGACAAGTGATGAGAATAAAGAAAAATATTCATTAGGGGTTTACTAGTGGATCCAATATCAAATTCTTCAAACTAACATCACAAGAACTAGATGGCAGACAGTAAGGAGAATTACTAATGAGATCTTGGGAGTTGAAGGATTAAGGAAAGGTCACATACTGTCAATTCTGCTTCGGTCGGTGATCGAAAGAAGATGTTAATCCCTCCTTTGAAGAATACACACCAATTGTGTGGTGTATAGTTGACAAACAGATTCCGTGTTGCCGTGCGTCTGTTTAGTCAACCCTTCGACGACCAAGATCTTATTGTCAATTCTCCTCTCTAGCTGTTACAGATTTCCTTGTAAATGAGTTACGAGAATTTGATGTTAGATGAGGATAACAAAAATCTAGCTGATAAGTTTCAGTATTCTCATCACCTGTTTGCTGGATACTGTAGGGTTATTATAGGGAGAAGTTACATGTTCATCTCTCCTGGGAGTTAAAGGATTAAGGATCATATGTGACGTCAACATGTATTTATTACGTCATATTATGACGTCATAATCAGAATAAAAAAAAGTGGCACACGAGGCACAGAGTAAACGACTGTGGATATTTGAAAGTCATATATTTGAACTGCAGATAAAGACGTGAATATGAAAGCGATCTTCGCAGTAATGAACACTACTTGAGCATTAGTGGAAATAAGGCTACTAATAAGTTGGCTTGTTAGCTCGGTTGTTAGAGCACTGCACCGGTATCGCAAGGGTCATGGGTTCAAATCCCGTACAGGCCTGAATTTTTTCAGACCTTATTTTCACTACCGGTCAAATAGTGTTCATTACTGCGAAGATCGCTTTCATATTAACGAGGCACTCAGTGTCACCAATGTTCCTACCACATTTTGAAGTCCTCTGGAATCTATTCCTGGGGGACGTTATCGTACAGACCTATGACAACATGGAATTTATTTGTTTAATATGATCAAAAACAATAATGCCACGTCCTCATGCGTCTGTCCTACAATAGATCATAACAAGAACTTGCGTGCAATATTCAGCTTATCAGCCAGTGCTTGCGTGTAACATTCAGCTTAACATCTATAGCGCCATGGCCTCTAAAGTGTTAATTAGAAGATTTAGGTGTGTATTGTAATATTAAAACGCATTGTGTTGCAGCTAATGGATTTGTCTGGAATTGAGGGAACGATGTCATGGTATGTTATGTAAATTTTCTTAACTTAATGGTGGTAAGTTAGTTGTGGGTTGAATTTGAAAGGGTTGTGATCGACTGTAAGTAGTTTTAACTTAACCGGGAATGCTACAAATACTGCGCCGTTTGAGTGCAGGCTCAGCTTCGTGTAAAAGCAAGGCCTGATTCTTGCATGACTACTGTTTGCGGTTGCAGTACATGCCAGTCTCATCTAGTGTTTTACTGTATACATCCTAATAGAAAAACAGTAATCCTGAATTCCTTTTAAAATCAATAAAGATTAAAAATGACGCAGATAGTTTAAACAACTCGTGTCATAACAGGAAAAATAAATTGACACTTGCTTAGCCCAATATGCGCGGAGGACAATCATTAAAACAATTTAATTCTTTAACCTTTAAACTGTTTGGGCTCAAAAGTAATTCTCCCTTTCGCCTGCCATATATTACTTATGCATCATTTGAGAGAATTTAGTGGTCTATCAGGACAACACTCTCAGGCTGACATGTTGGTCTAATCTCATGACTCTCGGCTGGATAATATGTGGAAAATTATTTGGATGCGTTGCGTGCAAAACAAAACTTGGCAATCAAGGGCAAAAAGGAAATTTCTATGAATCGATTTGACTTAGAAGACAAATTCTTTTTTGACGAAAAAGTTGAATCCAACCATGAGAAGGCTATCGATGCATTCTTGACTTAAGGGAAAGTTTTCATGCAGAAACCTTCTTTAATATGTTTATTCTCAAACTTTCGGACTCTGGGACTTTAAGACGTAAATTACCATTAGCGCAGCTTTTTTTTCTGCACGAAGAATATACGCAGCCCACAATTCCTTTATTCGATCAGACGAAGAGCTGACGCTCGAAACCTCAGCATATCACGTAATCAACACAATTGATTGAACCAAATTATCGTGTAATATCTCTCACCGACACAGCACTGCAGTTTCTTTAGAATCTTACCCTCTTTACGTATTTATTTTTAGCCAATATAAATACGCGGTCATTTTGAAGAGATAGGAGTACAAGTTGCAGTTAAAAACACGCATTTTAATAACACCGCCCTCCCACTCTCGTAAATACCTTTCCGCCGAGCTTTTTCAATTATAGTTATGTTAATAGAGCTTGCGCGTGACAAATTTGTGTTTACATCTGTCGATAAGTCCTTTGCTCTAAGTTATCCCTCCTCTAGGGAATAATCTGTCGCCAATTTGGAATTATTATTGACACGGTGCGGTGATGTTAATGAATTTTTCTTCCTGGGCGTATTAAATGCTAGGCTTACCTTCTCCCGAACCAGTATCAGGAAGGCTGTCGTATCTACAGGTTGAATTTCAATTTAGTGGTGCATTATGTTTCGGATCATAACGGCAGCTCGTTTTCTGTTGTCGCTTTTGGCTCTGATCCAGTTATGTCGTAAAGGTATTGTATATTTTTGTTATATGTTGTATGTTTTTTTTAAATTAGTGATTAACATAGGCGTCTCTACCATTGAAAGTTTTATCATCTTTCACCCAGATCGAAAGCTGTTGAAGATTCTTAGCCTTGCTTCTTGGTAACAGCCAAAACAGTTCAACCGATAGATCAGCTGTTTTTATTGAGTGAAAGGAGTAGCTTGTTTAAACAAATTAAAACCTCTATCTCGACGAAATCTTCTTAGATATTAAAGGGACAGAATATTTTAAGCCATCCTCCAAAACAGCATTTAGAAGATAAATTCTTGAGCTCGAAACCCCAATAAAATATCTGATATTGAATTAATCAAAACATGTTTCGTTGTGTATTCTAGATAGGAAACCAAATTGACTGTTTGACATTTCTCAAAACGTTCGACGTATACGCGTCGCATTCTAACTTATCGATGAGTAGTTACACAGTAAAATCAGTTTTCAGCTTTTTTTTTTATTGATACTTTGTAATAAAACAACAAGAGTTAAGAATTTTCATTATTTCATAAATGAGAAAGCTTCATCTTTCATGACAAATTCTTCGCGTGGCGAGGAAGGGGACGATTCAACTTCACGATAATCGCTGCATTCGTCAAATTGAATTGTTCGGTGTTCTTTGTCGAATACCAATGTCACCTGGCAACAAAACTAAACATAAAGAAAGAAAGAAAAAAAGAAAGAAAGAAGAAAAGCTAAAAAAGAGAAGCGTCAAATATATTGCTTTTTGATTACATCATGAATTTCCAATAAACCCAAATATCTTTCTTTAAATTAAAATTTCCCCTGGGAACAGCCTAGCTTCTTGCAGAGTTATTTCATTTCAACAGCTTTGCAGTGTTGGAACATTCCAAACGTGGAATCGACAGCATGCCTCTTAAAAAAAATTGTAATCATAACTCTTTGCGTGAAACAAAGATATTACTATAACAACGGTTTCCTTATCAGACACAGTTCTTAGTATTTCATATAACTCACTCATACATATTTCAGGTTTGATTTAAAGATGTTTGACAAAGTTACAGTTTTAATTAAAGATGGAAAGATTTTGGAGGAAAAAAGAAAGACTTATCTTTAAAAAGCGCTTAGGGATATTATTCGTCATACTTTGATCATTTAACGATGTAACACAGCATTATTATCAGGAACAATGATTAAATTTCAAGTTTCATTTTTTTTCGGAACCAACTGATTATCCTCAAGCCACTTAAACAGTCCTTTTGTAGAAGTGTTAATATGTTTAGAAGAAAATACCTGATCGGCGAATTTTACCCAATTAAAGGAGATTATTTGAAAAAAATAGAATGAAATAAATTTATATTATATTACGACCACTAGGAAAAAATTTTCAAAATATCGATCGATTTTGCCTGTCGGTCGATGATCAATGCGTTAATTTTAGTGTGCAATCGAAAGTATTTACACTGTCTATTTGTTTCAAATGCCCACAGGTGCAACAAGATTAGCATTTGCTTTGCCTTCTCTGGCATTTAATTATTTGAGTTTTCTTCAGCATGACATTTCGTGTGATTTACTGATATGTATTTTCGTGCTTGCGCGTAATTTAATGGTTAAACCTTTCATCGGGATCAGTTTCATATTTGATTATAATTTCATTTCATGATTGAATTTGTTGACACAGCGCCTTTTATTGAATCCTATTCGCACATAATTATCTCCGGAAGCTTGCATTCAGAATTGCAAAGATATAGATATCACAGGTCGAGAACTGAGCCAATTTTAATTTCGAGGTGATAAAACAAGTTATTGAAAAACTATGTAGGGGATTATTCCAACGGAAAAAAATCTTTCTTTTAAACTAATTGTATCTTTTGTGCACAGTATAGTGTAACTAATATGTTACAAGACCGCTCTTATTAAAGGAGGAGCCTCTGAGATACTGTTAGATTAGCATATTTAGAAAAAAGGATGCGCGTTTTTCTTATTTCGTAGTGATTTTGGCTTTTCTTGTTCCATTAATCACCCAAGTGGAGGCGGTGTTATACAAATCACAACAGAGCATTTGCTTATAAGATAAGGGTGTGCAAATCAACGTTGCGTGAAACGTTTCAAAGATGCGCGCTTAAAAACTTTGACTGTGATTGGACCAATGCGGTTGATATAATTTGTTCTTTGCGTGCATCTTCGTGAAGGAGATCTAAAATGCTGAAACCACAGTATGAAAACCCAAAGGAATATAACTTAGTCTTTTGTTTTCAACGTGTAGGCGAAGCATGGAAGTGCAGTAACTGTGAAGTTCCATATAAGGCTCGTGGTTGCTATGGAGACAGCCCATCACGCGTATTTAAAGTACAAGTCGTTAACGAGCGAGACCCCTCAAGTAAAGTCTATGGAGGCCGTAGGATTGATTGGAGAAACTGGAATAGTTACATAGAGGGTTTTGCTTGTAGATGCGCTAAACTTGTCAAGGCAAGAGGATGGACTGTGTTTGGTTTGCAGTTTTATGGTAAGAGCATTTCAGATTTAAATTACAAAATATGTCATTTCATATACTAACACTACATTGTTATCAAGAATGATATTGTGTACGGCTTTCAGACTGCTTCACGATTTATCATTGCTGGTAAAGACTACATACACGGCAAATTAACTCACTCAGAGGTCACCATGGTTTCAGCTGCTTAAAAAAATCCAAGAGCATGCTATCCATTACCCTTCCCCCTCCCCCATTGACTGAGAGTACTGCTACCCACACCCCCCTCTCCCAGAGGGCAAATGTAAGTCCATCGCAAGTTAACATTTACCCCTAGAAAGTGTTCCCAACAGTTAACTGATTCCTATGTCTACTCCTGTGTGGAAATAAGACTTGAACTGTCCGAGTACAATTCTAAATAATGAGTTTTTCTAATTTATTAGCTTTCGATCGACATCTTGCCTAGTCTAACAATGGCTGGAAATGTACACTAGAACTCAAAACTGTGTCAACCGAAGCGTGAACCTGGACATCATATTTCGATTCAAAGTCGAGATTTTCAGTCCAAGTTGGGTAACCTTTCATTACAACTCCCCGTAAAAAGCGCCATTTTATGGGGTGCTATATATTACATAGTAGTATCAGATTAATGAATTAATGATAAGTAATTAATAATCAATATGTCAATATTTAGGGGAATGCTGGAGTGGACCTGAAGGTTCTTATGACCTGGAGAGTATGACGCCGAATTCGACCTGTATCTCAAATGACTATAACGAGTGTGGCAAGTTAGACAGACACTGTGTTGGAGAACAATGGACTAACTTTGTGTTTGAACTTGGTGAGGAACTTCTGTTAGACTAAAATGAAAAGCTTTCTTTATTCATCAAGGCATTAAAAGCGTGTTTACATTTTAGGACTAATTACCGCCTCAAAGTAGAGCACGTATAAATTTCGTTTGTTTGTCTCCAAAACAAATTGAGGCGTTTTCTAACAAGGAAGTTTTCTACTATGTTTTTACCAAATCCTTTAACAAGAAACAAAGCGCGATTTATTGATATTTAAAGGACCGGTGCGCACTGAGCTGGCAAAATGTGTTTGACTCCACCAAAAATCTCGACAGAATTTGTCTCCTCAAAATTTTCTATTTGTTAATCGTAGGTGCACCAAAAAAGAGCGAAATACTTGTTAACCACAATTTCAATCACAAAGACGCACAAATTGAACAGTACTGAAAGACTTTCATTTAAAATGCGAATCAAATTTTTTTGATTGACGTTATTTTCTAAATCATGGCGCGTAAACTGGGAAATCTATCAGATTTTACGCCTGACTAAAATTTTTCTTGCTCCGAGGCAGGACGATGGCACCTTAGAACATTGGTAAGGCTTGAAAAAAATTTAATAGGAAAAAAATCCCCGGGTGCACTTGTCTCAAGCCATTAATGACAGGTTTTTTACGCAAAGTAAACAAAGATTTGCCTGTGCGTCCAGGCTCTCAAGGAAGTCTCCGCAAGCATGCATCCTATATAGATGGAAGACGCGCCTACCGACGTCATCAAAATGAATTTCTGCATTCTGTAACTTTTTGTTTCCATATGTTTAGAATCCGACTGTGACTTAGATTTTGAGAGGATCGGCTGCTTCAAAGACAAAAAGCAGACTCCGCGCCCTCTGCCTGAGTATCTAATGACAGACAGAGAGCGCAGACTAAAGATTTACAGTGGACAGTCTATAGATTGGAGGAACTGGGATGTTTATATGCCAAAATTTGTCTGTCGCTGCGCAAAGTTAGCTAAAGAGAACAACCACAATACGTTTGGAGTACAGTATTATGGTACGTAAGACTAACAAGCTTGTGTTCATAGGGCAGCTAAAAAAAATTGAAGTTAATGGTTACTCTGAAGGTTCAGTCTGTGAACATTGATTCATGTCGTAAAATTTGCTTCTTTTAGGAGAATGCTGGAGTGGTCGCGACTCAGAAAAAACATATAGTAAGCTGGGCGTGTCGAAAAATTGTCAAGACAAGTGCTTTGAGAAATGCAAGCCCTTCGAAAAGTATTGCGCAGGGAAAAACTTTGCCAATGCAGTCTATCGCCTTTCAGGTTAGTCAGGGTAATGATTCTATTAATGTGATATCTCTTTATAGCCACTCTTCATGGAGTGTCAAAGTAATCCACGATAACGATTGTTTTGCTTTACTTCGCTCTGTGATTGGTCGAAAAAGATCGCGTCACGCTTTCAACCAAACAGATGCACGCGACTTGGTCACCCACATTTCCCCGTGTTTTAGGCAGTTATCTTGTATTTTTTAAGGTCCTATGGTCTTTTCGAAGTATTTGCTATCGCGCTGATTAGTCGTTGTGATAACTTTGCTTTTGGTTTTACGAAACTCAGTCGAAAAGCGCTCTTTATTCATAGCCAGTCACAATTACCTCCACAAAGAAAACAATCAGACGTTGTGACGAAAAGTCAAATAAGAAAAATGTCAGGTCGTTAAGTAGAGAGCTCTTGGAATGACGAGGCAAAACCTACACCCGGGGATGTTCATCTCTTACACATCCGGGTTATTTTTTTTCCAGATGCCGGGTGCGAGATATCATATGAAGCTGTTGGTTGTTATGGTGAAGTCTCGTCCAATCGTGCTTTCACTAAAGAACTTGTGAATGAGGTGAAGCCCTTTAGTCGGGCATTTAACGGAGTAATCATGGAATTTGGGAACACCTGGGAGGAGGGTTTCAAGAAATTCCTATGCAGATGTGCGAGGGCAGCTCAGCTTAAACAGTACACCATGTTTGGTGTTCACGAACATGGTGAGTTTAGTTATTAAGCAAGTTACAGAAAAGTACGTTAAATAATGTATAGTATAGACGAAACTCAAACGATCTACCATCTCAAAACGTGTAAAATAAGGTATTTGATATCAAGCGCGGGAAAGCATTTCGCAGGTGAAAAGTGTTAGCGTGGAAAGCAAAAATGTTTTCCGTCGGAGAAGATTCTGGAAATTTCTAATTCTACAATCACTGAAAAGGCGGGAAAATCGTCGGAACGTTGACAAGACATTAAAAAAATTGGCATTCGGCGTCGCGCCTTAAAGGCGGGAAAATCCATAAGAACGACAGGACACGGAAAAAATTAGCCAGCTGTACCAAACGCGGAAAGATTCCGCAAAATCGAGTCGTGTTATTTGACAAGCTTCTTTTTAGCCATTAACTGTGGTAACCTGCAAAACCATTGTTTCACGATACGCGAACTTCCGGTGTTCGCCATAGTTTCCGGTTTGTATATTCTGTCAATCAAATAAACGTGGTTTAGTTTTTCTCAAAATGGCGGGTTCACTGTGAAACACAAACAACCATATTGTCACTTTCACCATTTAGTCAAAAAAGGACAAGGAAAGGAATCACACACTGATTTAAGCAATTAATTTGCCACTTTTTTTTTTAATCTTTGTAGGAGAATGTTGGAGTTCCAGCGATGCTGATAAAAACTACGACAAGTATGGCGCATCCGACCAGTGTTTCCAGAACCTCAACCAAACTTGTACCGAGGGCTCCAGCTCCTGCGCCGGGGGCACAAATGCCAATTTTGTGTACAGGATTGTCTTGTCATAAAGCGTGATATGCTGTAATATCAATAAAGTGTTGAATAACAGCTATTTTCTTGTATATTGATGTTATTATTCTTATCAATGTAATGTTAGTTTTCGATAACCTTTTTTTTGCGCCAGAGCCAGACGTTTTCACCTGCTGTTTCTCCGACCAACTAGGACTCTGGGAACGAGAATGTGATGTCGTATAGAGACGCAAACCAGCTGCTTGCGACGTATCTAGCTCCTATGTAATAAGCTGTTTAAGTGTAGTTATAAACGATGCAAGTATCTGAGCAACTGCACACCTACTCCTTCCCTTAATAACAACACTCAACTGATAACAAGTCAGGACTAATGTACTTACAATGATTGCGATAAACCGTTGTTACGGGAACCGCTTTGCGCCGAACGCTTGCATTCGACAGCCTTTCTATCGAATATCACGTAGCGATGCTCCCCAAAGCTAGGGCGAGATATTCAAAAGACGTTTTTTTTCTCTAGTTCGAGTGAAAAACAGAAACACAAAAAACTACGCTAGCCTCCGCTACGTCCTTGAAAGAGTAAGGAATTGTTGAAAATCTTATAAAAATAGATTAAATCTTGTTAGAGTTGTGTTACGAACTTCCTAACTCATTGCCGCTCTGTCGTCCTAAATAATGCGTCGGTAGCGGAGGCGGGGTAGGGGGGGTGTAAAATGGCGTGGGAGGGGAGATAGAGGCGAGCCTATCAGGAGTCGTTCCAGACTCCTTGACAAACATGTTTTGTCTCGTTAAACTGTAGGCGGACATGTGGAGTCATTACAGGTATTTGTAAATATATACAAGAGCGAGTGGATAAGGCAGGAGCACAGCAGACTATCAGTGACCATTCTCACACAGGAAATGAAGAAAATTTGTTTTTTTAACCGCCTGTTCGTCTCGTGATAGTTTGACGCTAACATGGAAAAAAGTAAAATGAACATCTCGGTGGAAAGCGTCGATTGCTGTCTTTGTTTCGCATAATTTCTGCCCGGCGACTTCGGAATGAACAGCGTTGTTATCTTAAAGCTTTGGTGAGTATTGTCTGTCTGGATGTAGAATACAGTGCAATTAATTTGTGCTTTTGGATTTGAAAACATTGACATGTTTTCGATAAAGATACACATTGTGTTTTTGTTTTGTCAAGGCGACGTCAAACCGAAAATCGAAAACATTAATGATAAGTCGCCTAACTTGTCTTTCCTTTAATAATTCAGATAAGTTATTATTTTTTTTTGTCGTCTCGGAATCCAATTATGTATTTGATAAATCTGATATTCACTCCGTGTAATTTTGTTCTTTTATTTCTAAGCTACTTTTAGTTATACGGGTGAATCATCAGGAAAGCCATGTTGTTTACTTGATCTAAATTTATCAATTACGATATAAAGATTAGTCCGAGATCTTGTTCCCGAAACTTTTAAACAGGAAAAATTAATTCCTCGTTATTTTGCGCTGTTCTGTTCAGTAATTTCACGGTGCGAAATTCGTGTTGAAGTCATTCTTGGGTCAATAATAATATTTCATGTTTTTATTGTTAACAGTAACTAATTTTATACGAGGAATTCATATGTTGAGGAAATTTACATGAGATTACAAACATTCTTGCCATGACTCGTAAAGACAATGCGGAACATTAGTAAGACTTTCGTGCTGTTTAAAAGGACGCAAATTGGCTAGAATACTAGCTTTTTGATTTAAAACGATGAATGAAAAATATATAAGCTCGCGACAGCTTGATAGGAACTATAATTTGTGTTTTTTTTGTTTTTTAGCAATTGTCATATTGGCCTCTAGGATATATCTCAATTTACAGGTGCAAGCCATGTCTGCGATCTGAACTGAATTTTGTTTTGTAAAGTTGCCTTTTTGAAAAATCTCTAATTATAACATGCCTCCAAAAAGAGTTAAATCTCGTTGCTAATAGAATAAACTGGAAGAGAAACTATGTGCAATATTTCATGTGCATTATTATTGTTTTATGCAAATATTGATTTACCTTCAACTTTAAGCTCTAACACGATATATTAACAACTTTGAAGCTTGTTACATAACCACTGTATGCAGGTAACCAAATGGAAGCTTATTTAAAACTTTTCCTTCTTGTCTTTGTGATCAAAATGGCCAGAGTAAGGAGTTTTGAATATCACCTACATATGTATTACCAAGGCAACAATGATGTCACCTTTTATCAAGATAAAATCTTTATGAAAGTCCAGATGATCAACATAGGCTGTGCTTTCTATAGCTTTCTTGTATGACAAAATACTGTAGGGAGTATACTGGTATAAATTACTGGGCCATCTATGTAAGCAGTAAATATATGCACGTGCTCATGAACTAATCCTGATGAGCACAGAACTAAAGATCTATTAATAATAATATGCACCTTTGGGGTTGTCAGTTATTTAGTGGCTTTTGTAGATGTAACTGCTGGGTTTTTGTTGAATTTTTAAAATAAGCTTTTTTTCACCTTAACTTATTGTTATAGCCTCAACCCAAATGTTTGCGTCATGAATCTTTATTAGTAGCATGTGCTATCAAAGAAAACCATCCCAAATAGAAAGAATAGATTCCATGTTGCTGTGCATCTTTATAGTAACTAAACCCCAACAGGCAACTGATATGTCAGCTGATAACTTGTCCACAGCTGAGAGATTGTCCAAAAAACAGGGAAAAATGTCAAATATTGAGAACAATGTCTCTTCCAAGGACATTATCAGCCAACATACCAGAAAGCCAGAAAGGGGTTTATATATTTTATAACCTTCCCATTAATTTTCATCTTGAGGGTCCAAGACTCAGACCAGACCAACATTTAAGGTCTTGAAATAACTGAGAAGAATATGCTTTATGACGTCCGCAAATGGTATCTTCTCTCTAGTGGTTAGCGGTCAGGACATTGAAGAACCCATTCACTTCTCACAAAGAATAGGGAACATTGCTCTTGGTGTTGTGGTCTGGCCTTGTTGATGTTTAAACAGGCCTCCATTTAAACTTGCTTTAGAGCTGGATAAGGCCAGACTTTCTATAATATTGCATTTATTTAAATAAATAAATGATTGTTGTTAAAATTAGGACCAAACTGTAAGGTTAAAATTATGTTTAAAACTCTTGAAATGTTGGGGTACTTTTCTGTTCTTCAGGTAATGACCATTAGGCAAAAGATTCATGATGGTGGTCTTTGCTGATCTCCAAATAGAAATTTGAAGCTGATGGACTCAAGTAGAAGTCCAGACATGCACATTGGTAGTAGTGATGTGAAGGATATTCCAGTGCAGGGTCTGATAGATGGAGCTGATGAACAACTGCACCTGCCAACTGAACATGGTGAGGATTTGGATCATCTGCTTGTGTCATGTTTTCGGACACTAGATTTTAACCTTTAATACAGGGGCTGAAAATTAACCCCTTTACAACCTGGAGTGTGTAAAAGGAATTTCTGCCTACAGTATTGATAAATTTTCCAAGCAGAAAGGCAATGAGAACAATAACTTCTTATTAACCCAGGGTGAGGGCTGTACTGGAGACTATTACCCAACTGCAGAAAGTAGAGTACAATTTTTGCAAATAGTGTACAAATATCCTGCAATATTGTATGGTTATTTGAACAGTTGGTTATTTTGTGCTGTAAAAAACCTGTTTAATCTGTTACACTCTAACATCAGTATGCATTTTCTCCATACTTTTCTTTGTACATTTCCATTATATATACATTTATACATTTTACATTTTTATACAGAATTTATTCGCAAATCTAAAGATTCCTTCCCTGATGACCATTTTGTTTATTCTCATTACCTTAATGTATGATTCAGGAGTGATACTGTAGGGAGAAATTAGATGCTGGTCACTGTTAGGATTTAAAGGGTTAACCAGTTGGCTGCATACACTATGCTTCTCCATCTGCTTTGCTTTTCCCACCTTATGAGAAATGAACAAAAAGACTTAGCAGAAAAAAAAGGAGTTGGATAATAAACAACTTCTGAGACTTTTTGGTGTGTAGTATCGCTGAGTATTTTTACTTATTGTTTGTATTTGGACTCGCGCTAGGGGCTTGTAAAAATACAGCACAACTCATTTAAATACTCAGCGATATAGTATATTTTATGTTGGCCTGAGGTTGTTGTAGTATGGGGCAAGCTCAGCGAGGTCCATATGAAAACAACAGAGGGTTGATATTCCCCACTATGGCTCAAGCAAGCGAACTTAGTAAGTTCCTTATTATATGGCAATCAGAGCAAACTTGTTTATTTTGAATTTGTTTGCTTTTGTGAACTAAAATACACTGCCCATGACCATTTCCATGGAAATGGTTAGTACTCATCAGAATGCGTAAATTTATATCAAGACTACCTTGCTATACATTGATGAAAACATCAATTGAAGGATATTTGATTTAATACTAAATTCTCAGGGCTGAAATTATAAGAAATGAGTGGTAAACAGTATAGAGAATTGATATGTGGATCTGGGAAGAGAAAGAGTTTCAGCAACCAAATAGACAGCCTTTATTCCAAAATCCAACAAAAGTTTCTTAATAAACCAGCTGTTATTTCTGCCCAAAAAAAAAGAGAGAAATTAGTTTTGATAAAAATAGAGACATTGATGGCACCAAGCCAAGCTTTATGATCAAATTGAATGCTTCATGAAAAATTCAGGAACTTGACAAAAATACAATTCTTCCAATTTTAGTTTTGTTTTCACTTTGTAGGAATGGTTGAATTAATGGTGTCTGATCCAGAGGATGACTTATCCCTTGGCACTGATGCACAGATCTTTTCCAAGGACAAAATACCACAAACCTCACCTGGAGGCTCAAGCAAATCTGCTGGGTAAGTGAATGTGTCATAACCCTTCTGTGGAGTTGGGGTGGGGTCATTAACCCTTTAACTCCCAGAAGTGATTAACAGGTAACTTCTCCCAATAATATCCATACATTATCCAGCAAACAGGTAATGAGAATACTGAAACTTATCAGGTAGAAGTTGTTATCTTGATCTAACACCAAATTCTCATAAGTTCTTTTCAAAGAGATGTGTAGCAGGTAGAGGGGAGAAATAATAAGGAGATCTTGGGAGTTGAAGCCGGTTAAGTTTTGTGGCTATGTGAATTTGAATAAAAAGCACTTTAAAAACCATCAGTGGATAGTTTTTTTGTAATTGGTTGTAACCATGGATGTGTTGTTTTTGCTTTTTTCACAAGGTGCTTTTTTGAATCATCTAGTGATAGCACAGGGCCCCCAGGAAGAAACAGAGAGTGTAGAAAACTTTGTAACATTGGAAGAGCCAACAGTTCAGACAGCATTTTGTCAAATGTTTCTGATTTCAGTCGGTAAGTGTTGCCATCTAATCTTTAATAATCTTCATTACTACACTGAAATTAGCCCTTTACACCTTGACATCAGAATTCATATTCTCTGTACCACCCTCTATACTTTTCCTGAGGAGCCTAGAAGGAGAATTTGTCTAATGATCAAGAGCTTCTTCAGTTGGTGATCATTTCCTTTATTCTCCTGACCTTTGGGTTTGATTTAGGGGTGAGGAGGTGGTAAGGGATGAGGGGTAAACAGAAATTAGATGCTTGTCATTCTTTGGGGAAAAGGATTAAGAAGCAGTAACTAAAGCAAATCAATATCAGTATCTGGGCAACTGCCCACCTACCCCTCCCTTAACCCAACATTAACCCTAAATTGTTATCAAAGGGAGGGGTGGGTGGGCAGTTACCTAGATACTGATATTGATCCACTAAAGCTAACTGGTGTATTGCCCCTTTTTCGTGGTCAAATTTATTGCGTCTTTGATTCTTTATTTCTTTCCCTCTCTTGAAGACACAACAAGAGAGTTGTTGTGTAGTTACCACATCACCTCCCATTCAACCCACCCCAACAAAATTAATTTCAAATGCAGGTATTTGAGATTAGGGTGGAAGCTTCCTGTTCGCAGCAAATTATTTTTTAGGCATCCAAAGTGTAACTTCATCTCTCAAAGACAAGTCAGCTTAATTGAATGCAAGGACGTTTGTATCTGGTATGTACGCAGATTAAAAAACCGACAAATAAAGATTGAACTTCATCGGATTTCCGACTAAGCAAAATGCTTCGTTTTAAGCGAGTTTTCACTTAAGTGGCCTTGTAGCGGTTAAGTTGACTATATTTAGAATTGCACAGTGACATGTTATACTCTTGAAATCGAGTTAACCACAAGACAAAGTTTTATAAATTTCCATGTCAGAATATTACAGGTGGTTTATTGTCAAAAATTTGTTCACCGTTTTGTTTATTTTGTGGCATTCATTTCAAATTGTTTTCGTGTGGAAATACTAAAGCATTCAACTTTGAAAGTTCCCTTTGAGAGATTGTGTGTCCTCTGCGGCGCGTTATCTAAGCGACACAAACGCTGACTTCTGCGGCGTAAATGGCATTTTGGGAAATTTTGTAGGTATTCTTTGTTATGTTACGGGGCGAATTACTTCGTTAACATCGCAATTTGCTGGCTGTCTTGAGATGTTTAATGTATTATGTTTATACGAAAGATTATTCACACAATGGAAATTAATGGAAATTGGTAACCGTATTTTTGGTTACCCCGGGTGATCAACTGTGTGCCTTTAGGTAGTCGCACTAAGCGAGCAAGAAGGCCTCAGAGCGTTAAAAAGGTGAGGTACGGTTACTGCACAATATGCAGTACGCCTCTGAGACTGATTTGAATTGAATGGGCAACCTTTGTATGTTTCTCTCTGATGAGATCCGAGAGAAAACAGTTCTAAAGCTAGTAATCTATTGACAGTTCTGGGAATTTCACAGTGAAAAGTTATAATTTATGAAATCATACAAAAGGAAATTGGGTTTTTCAGCACTATAGTTTCAGAGATGCAAAATTTTCTTTAGCTGTGGCGATACGGGACTAATATTCAAACCAGGAAAATTCTTGACTCGTTAATTTTGTTTTTCTTTATATGAAGGACCTCCCACGATGTAAGCTCACTGCTGAACGCAATGACCGTTGATCCGGAAGAATTTCTCAGTGATCTGGGATTTGCCGACACAGAACTGCGTATGCGTATTCCCGAAAGATTTTTTCAGTCGGCCTCCAGTGCGCAAGGAATCGATGTGGATTCATTTCGAAGAAGTCTTGACACGGACGATTTGTATGGATCATCGGTAAGTGAAGAGAATTTCATTCAGATCAATTTCCAATCGAATGTCGAAAGTATCCCAGGAATGCGTTGCTTTTGCTTTACTTCGGTCTATGATTGGTCCTCAAAATAAGAACCATCCTCGCGTCAAATCAGAAGTAAAAAACCAATTGCGACCTGTTCATTCGCTTTTCCCACGCAGGAAAGTTGCGTCATTCCACATTGAGTTCTCATTGGCTGCTTGTAATGTTTCCTTGGTTCTGATTGGCTGTTGTGATCACTTTGACCGAGCAACACTTAATCAAAATGCGCTCTATTGAATTGGGTTAATGACTAATATTCAGGTGCACGGCAGTCAATCGCCGTTTTTATTTTTTCGCAAATCAACTTCCAAAGCCAACAAGGTTCTTTAGAGTCGCCGCAGGAAATTCGTAGGATATTTACCAGTTTCGTATGGGTATGTGTTACACCTGTGAATCAGTATTTTAGAAGTTGATCCGGGACGGGTTAAAAAAAAAAAAAGTAGAAAGGTGAATCCAAAATATATAAGAGATCGAAACTAGAAGTTTTGTCCTTAATCAAGGTAGTATTATTGAAGAGTTCCTTAATGCTGTTGAACAGCGTAAATTCTAAAATTGTGGCGATATACACTGCTAGTATCGTGCAGTGTGCTCTTCTAGTTAGGATCTTGTCCGTTGACATATAGATTTTAAGCTGGTCTAGTTTGTCAGTACTTCGTCTGTCGAGAAGCGGTTGAGGATATTTTGACCGCAGGAAAAGCAGTAGTCTCACTGATTTTCCATTTTTCTGTCGTTATTTATTTTATTATTGTTTTTTTTTTTATCGATTTACTGTTAAAGGGAATAGAAATATTGCTGGTAATAAGGTAAACACCGAGAAAAAGTGAATAAATTTGTGCAGGAGAAATTTCCTACGTAGCTGCTGATTTTCAGGTTTCGACGTAAGATTGCGCTTGTTTTTACAAGTGTGAATAAATTTCTGCAAAAGGAATTGCCCAAGTAGATACTAACATTCAGGTTTTGACGTAGTTTTTAGTGTAGTTTATAATTATTCTAACTTGCATTGTCAGGCATATCGATTTTTTTTATTCTCAAAACTCATGCAGGCTTAATCTGGTCCTAAACATTTCTTGTTTAACTTACTAAATATGTAAACAGTATTCTGACATTTTAAATTACGAAATGTTTCGGCCATTTTCCTTTTTGCTTTTTAAAAACGTGCTCGTTTATAATTTGACCAGTGTTTGACCATAGTTTGAAAGTACAGAAGAGTAACCAGGCAACTGAAGCTATTCTGCGTTAGATAATTCAGTTTGATGAAATAAAAAAAGACACAAAACAATTTTGATTTGTAATAGCAAGGACAAAGGAAGGAATTCACCCAATTTGCAACGTTCGCTTAATGTAAAATTCTCGAGATGAACAAAAGTGCACATTTCCATGCGTAGATGAGTTTGGTACCTACGGAAATTCGCTTGTAGACATTTTGAGCAAACAGAATATTCCCGAACTAAATTTTTATGCCTTGGTTTAACCTCATC
This sequence comes from Pocillopora verrucosa, assembly GCF_036669915.1. Classification (NCBI taxonomy): domain Eukaryota; kingdom Metazoa; phylum Cnidaria; class Anthozoa; order Scleractinia; family Pocilloporidae; genus Pocillopora; species Pocillopora verrucosa. Next base: position 920,223 of record NC_089324.1, read on the forward strand.
AACATGTTAATTCAGGTCTCTTGGAAATGCCTTGGTAGTGCTTGTGCGTGACGGCGTCTACACGTATTTATCACAGTGGATTCAGTTTAACGCGTGAAAAAATTGGATCGGATGCTTGTGCGCAGGTGGCGTATCATCGAACGTTAAATTTGTGAGCGTCTAATGCTCAAAAGTTGATACCTTAACGGTATTCAATTTACCAAAAGACTACATCTCCTTTGAGCCACAAGAAGTAACGGATCTTATTGTTACGTCACTCAGATTAAGAGAAACCAATCTCTCATCAGCTTTTGTTTCCTATCGTTTTTTAGCAGTCCCAAGAGTCTTCGGTATGGTCGGACCCAGGCTCCAGAAGGATCCCCTCCAGGTTTATCACGTGTCACACGGAGCCAACAAACACGTTGTGCATGGGGCCCTTTAGCTCTGTGCCCCTTATCTCTGAGCCTGAAGAAACGTCTGAGGAGTCGTTTGATCTAATGAGGCACCTTAGACTCAACAAACCACAACACGTGACAAAGGGTATGTACCTTGAACCAGTTACAGAAGAACTTGAAGTGTCTTCGGTTGGAAGTGGAACAATTAGGACGAGAATTTCTAGAAAACTCTCTAACGAAGAAGGCACGATCATTGTACGAGAGGAGTCGTTAGAACAACCGAATCAGGATTCGGAACTAGTCTTGAATGTTCCTTCGGTTATTGTAAGCGAGAAAACAAGCTTTGATTCGAACGAGCCCACCGATACCAATTATACTGAAAACAATCGAGAAGAGGCGGTTATCATTGCAAATTTAAACGTTGAAGAAAGCAAAAGCATTCCCGCTAGAGAGGGTACATTGTTCTATCATGCAACGAGTTCGTCAAGCAGTGTAGAGGCAGTGAATTCGAGCCATCACAACACAGACAGCGATAAACTCGCGTCAATTACGAGTGATTACAGTGATATGGATGAATTACCAGGGAACGCAGTCGTGGATTTTGATCCAGGGGTAACAGATGTTTCTCCTCACGTAGCAGTCCCATGGCACTTGAAAGTTGCAAATATTGCTGTACAAGATTCTTTTGAACTCGAAGAAATCGGAAATGAGGATTTTAACGAAAAAGAATCGTCATCGTTTGTAGATGAAGAAAGCGGGTATAATTCCAAGGCATCAGACAAACGCTTGACAAGAGAAAATAGCGGGGAAAGTAGTGGCTTTGAAGAAATGTTTCCCGACAAAGACGCAACAAGTTCAAATTCTTGTTCGCCTGTTTTGAATGCGAAGGAATTTTCCACTATCGAATGTACTTTTGTTAGCCAGGTAAGGCCACTGAAAGCTCTTTTGGATCCTGAAATGATTTGCAGAGCAGTGGAAGAAAAATCGCCCAGAGCGACATTTGTACAGAGGAGAACTAAATCTTTGACAAAACAGCGACCAGTTGACGAGGATAGTTTTGGATCATGGGTCTCTAGTTCCAGTTCACCCCTGTTAAAATATGTCGCAGGGAGTTTAGGGAGCAGTGTGGGTCAAAATTACGCGAATACATTGGTTCAGAAAGGGTCAGGTGTTCCTTCGCGAAGCACCGAAGAACTTGTGGATCCTGCTAGGAAATCTAAGGTAGAAGGGTGTGATGGTAAAGTGGACGAAAACTGTAACAGAAAATCAAAATTTGATTTGGAACAACGGCCATTATCTGCGGTTTCATCCGCGTTCGATAAAGATGGTGATACTCTCGATAAGGATAACAATGTGGCTGCTGAAAGCAAAGAAAACGAAAATACAAATCATGCAAAATCTAAATCAAGTTTTGAGAATGACCCTCACATTGGGATTGGACAATCTGAGGTGGGCCTTTTTGTGTTAGGAACGCCAGACGAGGGCAGTGGCAGTTTTGTAAAGGACAACAAAGTTTCTCCTGAAAGCTTTCAAAACCAAAAGCATTTTAATGGGGAATTGTGTGCGATTAGTAAGAATGAACCTGATATTGCTATGAGACAAACTACGATAAGTCCTGTTGTATCAGGTACATCAGAAGTAGACGATACTTGGGAAGAACAGGATGACAAAGTGCCAGCTAACAGCTTTGGCATGGGAGATCAAGTAAATGTAGAGTGTTTCTCCAATGTTCCGATTAAGACTGACACTGCGATGAATAAATCTAAGGTTGGCCCGATTATTCGAAATAATGTAACAGGTGGATGCCAGAGAAACATATCTGACTCAAGCTTAATTACAGAAGAGTTAGTTTCGCCGCAAAGTTTACGTGAACTTGCAGATGATGGTTATTTTCATGCCAAGTTACTCCAGACTAACTCAGATATCGAAAACGAAGCAGAAACTTGTGTTAGTGTCGCTGCTTGTGGTAACCTTTCAACGTCTTCCCTTGTGGACAACGAAGACGTTAGTGCATGCGTAGAACAACAACAGAGGAAGGAATCTCGAAAGGCTTTGAAAAAGGTTGATTCTGAATGTCAAAAGGTTAGTCTAAGATGATTGTATGAATGTATTTAATGTTAAGCCACTTGGAAAGTCGAAGTGTAAACCGGGTTGATAAGTTGTTCTAGAGCCATGAAGAGCAACATTTTGTGATCAGAAGATTCAAATGTAAACATGGAAACTGAATTATTAAGGAGGGGGGAAGTTTCTCATTTTTTTATGAGCGTTTTAGTACTTTGCATAGATCGGTATAATGTAGAACCCATGAAATCATTTTATAGATCAGTTTTAATAAGTTTCATGATTTAATATGTAAGTGGGACTTGATGGTAAATGGTTTTTAAAGGTGAAGACAGTCAGTGAAAGAAAAAGAGACATTTTTCTTTTAAGAAAATTAATGTAAACCTTGGCAGACGTTCGTTTAAGGATTACATCACATGTCGAAAAATCTGTATGAAGAGGAAATTGAGAAGTAAATTTAATTTTTTTTACAACAGAACATAGTCATATCTATTTAAATGCAGTGCGATGTAAGTTTTATTTAATTTTTTAAGTTTAATATTGTTTGATTCCCTTTAATAAATATTTTTCGACACCTGCGCTTTGTTTTGTTTGAAAGCTTGTTACGTAGTTTAGAGAGGAGAGTCTGAAAAGTGGCTCCGAATTTTAGAGTATTTATCGGGGAGACAGTGGTATTCAGAGGTTTGTTTAGCAGTGATATAATTGGCGTCACTCGTGAGCACTGGTGGTGAGGGTTCTGAAGAAGGTTGCAATTGCAGTTGGAGTGATCACCACAAAGACCGGCGGTAGTGCTGTTGATGATGGGTTTCGTCGAAAAAATCGTGCAGTTAGTGGTGATGATGTTACGGCTGAGTGTGTTTTTTTTCCTTTTTTGATTATGATGGTGACGATGAGGTTGTTATTGGCAACGGTGTAGATAATGGTAGTGATTTTAGCGACGGAAGTGACAACGAGGATAACAGTAATTGTGGTGGTGATGATGTGTTATTGATGACGATGACGAAGACGATGACAACGACGAAGACGACGACGACGAAAACGAAGACGACGACGACGACGACGAAGATGACGACGATGAAGAAGACATTAACGAGACAATAACAGTTGTGATAACGAAGAGGTTTACGTTGGAGATTTAAATGGCGAGGAAGACTGGTGCAACTCTAATGGATCGAGGACGACGATGAAACTGAGGTAAACCACGACGAGGTTGCCAACAGCGATGAGGACGACAACCATGTTGCGTTTCTGATTGATAAAGCATTTCTTGACAGTCCTAACATACTAATATGTTACTTGTTAATTAGCACACAAGCGGTGATTTTGACAATAACTTTATGTTGGACAAGAATGATTATAATCCTTCCAGGTGAGAACTAATACCATTAACTAAGATATTTATAATCACGATAAAGATCTTAAAAGTAATGTTACTGATTTGGACTGTAGTGATGTTCGTGTGTGCGTTGCAAGGATCTTTCAGCTGCAAGGCAGTTGTGTTTTCTCCCGCGTTTGATTGCACCTTTACCTACTTTTGTCACAGGTAATTGTAGGTTTTCCCTCGTTTTACACCAAGTGCATACTTTTTCTAGTCTTTTCTGTTCCTTCCTTTATTCCCAGCGTTTAACGCTGCTTACCTATTCTTCCATACTCTGCTGATGTGCTCTGAGCTGGAACTGGATTTTTGCCTTTGTTCCAATTATAAATATGTTTTCACTCTTCTCTCAAGTTTCTTCCTTGGGTATCGATATTTTAGTTTGGAGCAATTTTAAAGCTTCTTTGAATTTATGTGTTTTGTTCGTCTGTTTTACATTGTAGCATTACCTTCATGAGATTAACATTCTAGAGCAGAGCATTAAAAGGTATGAGTCAAACTTATCTTCCGAGGGACCACTGGATAGAGCCAAAGCTGTTGGTGATACTGAGAGTGTACTAGTGAGGTAGGTTTGTCTGTTCATTACTCGTTGCCCTTCGCATAGGGTCTCGTCCAGAGTTTCTTTCAATTGGTCTCAGAGCAATTTCCTATTATTTCGAAAGTGATCCGGGATTGATTTGGTTTTGCTTTCTTTCGTTTTGTGTTTGGTCCAGAAAACTCGCACCACTTTCGTAACAAATCAGATTCAAAGCTAAAACAAATCGCGACTTGTTCACTAGCGTTTTCCCGCACTTCCGGTAGTGTGCTTGTTTGTTCTACGAGTTTTCATTGGCTCCTGGTGATATTATCCATTTCATGATTGGCTGTTGTGATTGCTATGATTTGGTTTCACGACACTCAGTTGAAAAGCGCTCGATGCATGTTTACGACGGAATACGCAATTTCACCCTAAGTCTTCTCCTCAAGGTGCAGATTGGTGAGTTCTTATTGGCTCCTGTTGATATTATCCTTGCTGTGATTGGCTGTTGGGTTTACTTTTATTTTGATTTTACGACACTCAATCGTTAAATGCTCTATGAATGTTTACGATGGAATACGTAATATTCTCAAAACACTGAGATTAAAAGAATGTGTACTTGGAAACAAGCAGAAAGTGCCTAAGAATGACGAACATTTTAGTGCAAACGAGACGAGACGATTTTCAGTAAATAGGGTCATCATGCATAAGGGCTTTCTACATAACACGATTAGAGATAGACAAATATTTGTATAACCTCATTTTCAAGTATTTAAAGCATTTTCAAATGTGCTTTCATTTCTTTCTGATGTTGTAGGATCAAAGAAGAAACGAATGCTATTCAAGAATTGCGTGTGATGATTGGTTCAGAACTCGAAAGAATGAAGTTTCTTCTTTCGGAACGCAGAAGGCTGTTGCTTGCAGGAGTTGCGAAGAGCCCAGTTTGTTTCGGTGTTTCTCAAAGGGTAAGGTTGTGTATTGACAGCTATTTTATTAACCTTTGAACCCTGAGAGTGGCCAGCATCTAATTTTTTCAGACAGTCATGCTGCTGAATCATTTATCACGGTCATGAGAAAAAGAGAAATGACCACCAACCTAAGAAGCTCTGATTGATAAACGAATTCTCCTTGTCAGCACCAGAGAAAATGTTTAGAGAACATTATGGAGAATACGGATACTGATGTTAGGGTGTGAAGGATTAAGAAAATATACTCTCCTGAGGGAACCTGATTGAAATCGATAGGTGCAATCATAATCGGAGTGAGTGGATATTTGATCCCGAATTTAGCACCGAGCTATACAGGATTTATTTAGGGTTTTAACGGAGGAAGACTTCCTCTGAAATTCTTGACGAATTCTCCGTCACTTTGACACAGGAGTCCATTGCGAATTAAAAAAGGAGTGTTTTTTTACCTTCACGTCTGGTAATGAAACCCTGGTGTGTGGCAATTTGAATAAAAGGCCACCGGCCAGGTCTTACGTATGGTATTGTTTATTATGCGGTGGTTCTAACTTTTAAGTCTGTGGAGGAAACCCCTCAGAGCTTATGACCATTTTATTGAAAGCTTCTGAACAGTACTTTTACATGGTGCTTTTTAGGATATTGTACAAAACAATTGGTCTCGATTCTGCAAATCCTTGTGTGTAATGTCTAAAAGAAATTGATTGCACAGTATTGTCACGTGACACGTGGTATACCATCCTGGGGAGGACACTCAACTGTTCGGTCTATGAATAAAAACCTTATGATTATTGAAATAGAACTTAGGATCCTATCAGTGACAGCATTTTATGCTTTTTCGTTTTTAAGATGGCAGACCTTCTTCGGGAACAGTCGTCGTTAAATATTGGACTTTCGAACATTAACGATGAATTATCGATTCGAGAGAAGGCTTCTCGACGGGCCAGGATATACACGCAGATTGAAAGCATTAAGAAAGAATTGAAAGAGGACAGGGAAAAGTGTATGAAGGAGTTTCGTGAAGAGGTAAGTGCTCTTGTGTTTTTACTCCCTGCGTGTTTAACTTTTATAGCCTGACACAGCAACGGGAATATATGTGATTTCTTTGTTGTTGAGACATCGAAGAAGAAGAAGATCGATTACCGTGTGTCTAGCTCAAGAATTTGCGCATTGTTACCTGAAAATATTCAGAGGATTCTGAACAAAATTTCAGACTCAATTTTCTGTACAGGACGGTCTTCGATTGACTTTCGTAAGACCAAAACCAGAGTAATAACTACGGCCATTCAGAGCGAAGTAAATCATTACTTGGAGCCAATAAGAACTCAAATTGAAAACAAGCTTCGAACCAATGGTATCCGGTTTTACTTCCGACTCTCAGTTGGAAATTGCTCTCTTAAAAGCTACTTTCGTTTAAGCCATCGCCAAACTTCTCTATTTATTCTTATCACTGCATTACAATTCATACCACTGTATTCGGTTTTGTGAATATGATGTGCGTCAATACAAACAGTGTAAAAGCCCGCAAGGAAAGAAGAGATGAATCGATGAAAGCTGACCTTTGTATTTTTGATAGATAAAGGAAGGCCTCGTCCGCGAGTTGAGTGAAAAGTTTTCAACGGAGGTTGAGTTGCTTCGTCAAGAAGTTCGGGTAAGCATTGTTCCCAATGAGAATTCAATGACAAATTTAAGATAATGCTGTTTTCTTAAGGTGGCTGCAGCGATGTTTTATCAACTCATTACAAATCGTTTTATCTGTTCTGCTTTGTTGTTAGTCCAAAGACGCTGTGATCAAGCAGTTGATGAAGAATCATGAACAAGCAGATCTAAATCAAAATCTTGATCATCTGGAGCAGAGTTGAAGTCTAGAGGGAGGGTAGATTGAGGGAAGTTTTGTAAGCAGTTTCCTTTTTCAGACATCTTGTTTCATGTGCAGTATCGGCAGTATCGCTGACACCGGGAAACCGTGAAGTCGCTTATGGGAAAGATCTCGCGGCGATGTGTTTGGTAAATTCATTTTTTGATGGTTTCACGATCTTGAGCATTGTTGAGTTCCGTGTTTCTTCCCATCAATACACTCAGATTTGTTGTTTTAGTGTTTTGTAATGGACAGTCCTTCGCGACAGTGCGTTTTCTTAGGAATTGTTTTCCGATTATATTTTGTGGTGGAATTTTACTTGTGGCAGGCCACAATAATCACGAATGAAATTATCCATCACATGCATTCATCCTAAGCTGTAAGTTTACATTCCAGTTAAGGATATGTGACATATATCAACAACTGGTTGTAAACTAATTGTAAATGTGAGTGTAATATTTTGAAAAGGCGCGTATTGCCTAAATCAATTATAAATGCTTTAATACACATTCAAGAGGTCCATGGAGCTGCTTATCTGTTTGCGATAGTAGTCTTCTTTTTTTGGAGCTTTGTCTTCTTTTCCTTCTAAGTATGAGTTCATTAAGATCAGTTATTGCGAGTTTTATTGGATCCATCCTCAACCTTCTTTCATTTATAAAACAAAACAGCGGTAGTCTAATTCCCACGTCTTCCCAACTGAAAGTGGACGGGGAAAACAGGGAATGACTACAATACTGTCTCAGCAATTCCACACAACTTATTCCCATTCATGGTATAATTTTAATAGTGCTCTTATCAAATAATCAGCTACAAGTGAGTGAGAGTCCTTTGGAAGAGGTAAACCTTGAAACAGAAGAGAGCCTCGTGAGAATATAGCTCATTTTTCTTTAATTGTTTTTCGTTTATTGAGTTGAAATTTAAAACAATTTTCTTTTATAATTTAAGGTGCAAAAAGTTATACTTCTGTAGTGAAAACAGAAGCATAGTCAATAACGTGAACGATTCGATCTTCCATGAATCATATAGCTGTATAGAAGAATTATATTCTTCCAGCGACGAAACAGGGTAATAAGATGAAAAAGATTGCCTTTTTTCAGCCATGAAATCTTTATATTGAAAAAAAACTGTGAAAATACATTAGGTTGATTTCCACATAGTTTTCATAGTTATATGTACTTGTAATGTTAAATGAAATCAACACCAATCGGTACCCAGCATAGTCAAATATTTAAAGAAGATTGCGTTTACTGGACTAGAACCATCTTCCTTGCATGACCAATATGTCGTTAAAAACAAAAAAACAAAACAAAACAAAGAAAAAAACAAATGAATTTGCACAGTGAGACCAGCCTTGTCCTCAATAGTGCTGACATGTCAGACCCAACCTGAGGATTGTAAAACATGGAGATGTGAATAAAGGCTATAAGTTTTAAAAGAAACTATGGTGTTGCGTGCCTGGGAGAGTATAACAAGGTAATTTGGTATTAAGGGGGTAAGTTACTAAAGAAACTGTGGTGTTGCGTGGCTGGCAGAGTATAACAAGGTAATTTGGTATTAAGGGGGCAAGTTACTAAAGAAACTGTGGTGTTGCGTCGGTGGGAGAGTATAGCAGGTAATTTAGTGTTAACAACTGAGTTGAAAACGTAAATTGGCCACCGCAAAGGGTAAAATAGCTGACGTTTCGAGCGTTAGTCCTTCGTCAGAGCGATTTGGTATTACCTCATATAAGTGTCTTTCTACGTCGCGAAGGTGTTCTCGTAGAAAGAAATCACGTGGAAAGAAATAACAAGGACGCATCCCAACCAGTTGCTAAACACTTCAATCTCCCTAATCATTCTAATCAGCATATGGCAGTTTGCGGCTTTTCCCTACATATAGGCAGTTCGAAAAGCCGTTCTAAAACGTAAATTTTTCTGGCAAATCGGCACTCTTAATTCCCACGGAATCAACGAACACTTTTCATTCAGTTAATTTATTCTTGTTTTTCTTGTTACCTTGTCCGCACCAGTAGCGAAGCTCCATTTTCTGCATATAAACACATGCTCAACCCACAATTCCTCCATTCGCTCTGACAAAGGGCTAAGCTGGAAAAGTTAGCTTTAAACCTCTTAACGGTGGCCAATTTACGTTATCAACTCAGTTAATAAAATACCAAATTACCTTTTTAGAAGCATTCTAAGTCAAGATTGATATTCGTTCTCACGTCTTTCTCCTCAACATCACTTTTTTTCCCCGTGGTTTACATTCTCACCCCGCTCGCTGAGAAGAAGAAAGTGACGAGTCATATGACTAGTCACGTGTCTCACAGCTGATTAGTTACCTTGCTTTGAAATGGCCTTCAAATTACGTTTTCTGTTGTGAACACGAAAATGCTTTGAAAGGGTTGATCTGAAAAGTCAATATACATGACCATTATCATCACGTAACAAAAGCCAAGGACATCAAAGTGAATCTTCTGCATGATAGACTGTGCCAGTTTACCTTTCAGCAAATGCCATCCCACAGTCTGCACACCTGAAAGGTCGCTCCCCGGTGTGAGTGCGCATGTGCGTGGTGACAGAAGAGGACTGGGAGAAGCACTTTCCGCACACAGAGCATGCGTATGGTTTCTCTCCTGTGTGAGTTCGCACGTGTGTTATTAAGTTTGCTGATTGGGTGAAAGCTTTTGGACAGTGTGTACACTTGTACGGTTTTTCACCATTGTGTTTCCTCATGTGGACAATCAATGATGATTTGCGAGAGAAATCTCTTTTGCAGATATTGCATCGCGGCTTCTCTCGTCTCGTCTCGCGTTGTTCTTTGGAGTTGATAGTTACCTTTGAATTCCAAATTTTTTTAAAGGAAAACATGCATTATGTTTCGTAATTTTTTGTACCAGTGCATCGTATTATTACTGCTCATTCACTTTCTTGTAATCTGGTAACAGTGGTTAATAATGTACATAAAAAAATTTGCGTTTCTGATTGGCTGAAAACGAGTGCATTCTCATGTAACACGAGTGCAAATTACAAATAGGGCGCGCGCTTTCAAAATTCCGCCTCTTAACTATGTGTGATGTTTTTTCTTGTACATTATTAATGATTAATAAAATGATATATTTTACAATTTGGTGTAATAAGCACTTGTAACTTTTCAAAGAGTAAAAATTGCACCTGCCCCACGGGCTCGTGAAATTTTACTGACTCTGAAAAATTTATGCGTGCTTACTTAAACCAAATCTCACTCGAAATCATGTTATTACCTATACCGATTTTCTACAGTTCACCCGCTAAACTCTGTTGACAACAACTGATTATCCCTTTGTGAAAACCATCTGATCTCCACAAAAATCCTTGCCCCCCACCCCATCCCCCAGCGTCAGATAAGGACTGGTCCCAAAACATTGTTTTATAGCAAGTGTCCCACAGTTTACAGGGCTCCTGAAAACGTACAATGTCTCACTCCCACCTTCCCCCCCCCCTTCCGTTCCCTTGGCACGTCCCTCTCAACCAATGTCCATTGCAATTATTTTGCAAGACTTTCAGGACCTATTTCTCCATCAGCAATCTAAGAAGCAGTTTTATTTTTCATATGTCCACTTTAAAAAATTCACTTTCATGAAAAGGCTAACGGCCCCGCTATGTGTTGTGCAATGTTACGTTTCCTAACACACTATGTTGAAGAAACACAAGAATAACCATGAAGAGTAGCAAAGCACGCACTGGATATACGTTGAGAGGTGGTCTACTAATTTTATCACCTGAGAATTGATAAGCGATGCAGCTGCTGGACATGACTCATGAGGATACTGTAGATACAGCGGGTATTGAAATACACCAGTTGCGCATGCACTTATCAGAGGAGGTGAAGTTTTTCCTGACACGTCCCCTTCGTCCATATAGCGTCTTGATTGATTGGGGAAGCCCAAGTATGATGGAAGAGCCTGAATGAATCGTATCTTTGGATGATGCCTGGTGGTTTGGGAGGTAAAATGTACATACTTGAAACTCGAACAATGACATAATCTGAGAAAATGCTCACCTACCCCTCCCCCAACCCAAAATTAATCTTACGTTGTTATCAGTCGACTATCGTTGGGTTAGGGGAGGGGTAGTTGCGCAGTTGTTCAGATACTGACATTGATCCGAGAACCTCCACTGTTGGAATGGATTGTAATCTTTTTATCTTAAAGTTGACGGAAAGTTTATCGTTAATGTGCACTTTATTAGTTCAGCCATTTTGAATTTTCGGCTTTTCCTGGTTGCCTTTCAGAAATTTTTGAGATGCAAAGGATTAATGTTTGATTAAAAAAAATTGCTGCAACCGCTTTTCGGTTGTCACATACAAGTAAACTTAAGCATTATTAGCTGGTATTCTTGTTTAATTCTTTATGAAGTGTGTTTTTTTCCTTCAATTAATCTAAGCGACCATTGCATCAGTTAAGCAGTCTCTTATTCCAGCAGTTACCGGTCCCTTGAAAGAGTTCCCACCGTGCTTCGGATTCGCGTAATCATTATTAGGTTGCAAGCCTTGATTTCCGTCTCCTTTCAGCCCCCTCTCCTCACCCAAGAGGAAACTTTCCAACTTCCTCTGTTACCTTTGTGCTCGACACAGGATCCCCCAAAAGAGTTAATAAACACGCATACATACCTATTGCTTGATAGAACTCTATTCGCTGGTATCTTGAACACTCCGGGTAACACTGCAGTGTTTGACTTGAAAGTGGAACAATTCTTCAGGGGAAATCTTATCATTTTCTTTCGACGAAACTGTAACTGAAAATGTTAGCATTAGGGGTGATTAAGAGACTGTTGCAATCTAATAGCACCTGAGTTTTTAAGAATATTGATTCAAAAAAGAACCTGTGCCGAGATTTCTGTCAAACTTTGCGTATGATTTGTTTATTTGATAAAATCGTAGCTATTTGAAAAACCCCAGAGTATACTTCCTTGAGATATCAGAACAGCCTTACGTAAGAGTGGAGGGTGTGTATAGCACAGGGTCACCAAGGATGGAGGATTCGAAGTTTTCTCGTCCGAGAAGCTAGCCCCTGTAAACTATCATTACCATGCCAATGTTATCATTGTAAATACAATTATTTATTACCATTTATTTATTATTGGTTGAGTGTCAATGATTCACTATATTCTTGAACCACTTCTCTCTTGTGGAACAGGGTTCTCAAAAATTTGTGGGATGCGACAGGTTTTCTCTTTTACATGTGAGACATTTACAGCAACGCTTCCTTCTAGCGTTATTACAAAACCTCTAGTTCTTTTCAATACTGTAAAAATTGTGCAATATCAGTAGACACATGTAGTTTTAAACCGCCTATTTATACTTTTTGCAGAAAATGAGGTTGTTGAGCAATTACACGCACACAAACCTTTGAAAAATATATCTTCGCCAGTATTGCGAGAACTTCTGACGAATTTCATGGGAAGTTGAGCACAGAAAGTCTCTGGTGGAAAGTTGTTTCTTTTTCAAACCCAATGGAGTACATTTTGAGCGCAAAAAGGATGTATGCGTTAAAAAAACTTTACTCCTTTTTCGTGATGGTCTCTTTCCAGAAACACTTTCACTTACCTTGAGTAACTGAGTGCGTGCCGAAGGCCAAGAAATTTCTTTGGAAAATCAGTTCCTCACGTCCTGGATAAAGGGGAGTTAATCCTTACACTCCCAAGTTTTATCATAAAGGAATTTCTCCTTACAGAATTTGTACTTCTACGCGACTTAATAGTCGTCCTACAGAATTTGTACTTTTACGAGCGTGCAAGTAACGAGGAGAAAGAACATACGATGGAAGGGATATTGCTTGATTAGAGACCAAATTACAGGCTTGAAATTCCTAGAAATTTATAGCAGATGGTGCAGTGAATTGATAAGAAGGTCTTTGGAGTGCGGCGCCTTTTAATCACTCTTCACAGGTTTCATTTCTTTTCTGTTTTGGGTGTTTCCTTGGAGTTTTCCTCAAAACAACTTTTTTTATTCGTGTCAAGCAAAGTAATAACTAATGATTACTTAGGTGATCATTCCAAATGTGAATTAACGTGTTTATTTGACATATCTTAGTGCTATCAAAAACGTTCCTGAACTTTATGCTAGTCGAAACTTTTTTCCGTTGTCTCGGTAACTGGATAGGTTGTTGCAAATATTTTGTCAACATCCTTTGTCTCCTTGGTAACAATTCAATAACTACTTTAACTATTTTCCTCAAAAGTCGTCAAACGATTAGTGAAAACTCTGTGGTTCATATGTATTCCTAGCTAATTACGCTCAAGATTGAACGCGGCAACGAAAATGACAAATTTTGCCTTTTCGCTCAGAATTACGAAACGATCACTCGACAGCAAAAATGTAACACAAAGTAGTAAGATCTTCAAAGGGAATCTCTAAATCGATTTGAAAGGGTTGGGTAATGCTACATAGAAAACAAGAATATGAAAGAAAGTTTCGAAAATCTCCAGATGGCGAAAATATCTTTCGAACATGGCTAACATAAGAGGCGAAAATGACAAAATGTCACCAAAAGGATCAATAAAGCCCCTTAAAAAACAGAAAAACTACGAAAATCACTAAAAAACCACGAGACCCTCAAGGAAAAATCACTTAACCAACACGCGACTTTTGCCATTGCTGAGACCAGAATGAACGCTGGGATTGGTCAGCCCTGTATCAGGTCACTCGAGGGGCATGTTGTTCCGCGCGGCCTCGATCTTTGTTGTTGTTGTGTGAAATGCAGAGTCAAAAAGCTTCGCAAATTCTTTTAAAGGTGAATTTTAGCAATCATCTTTTTTTCGATGATGGGCGGTGTAGATCATTGATCCGTGTGAAAATGTAAAAATGACCGTAAACATCAGTACAAGGTACAGAATTTTAATAAAACCTATCATTCAGCAAGGTGAATCTATCGCCGGGTGTCGTAAATGCAAGCAATTCGTTGGTTTTTTGCTTCTGAACGGTCATTTATAGCACTCTTTTCAATAAAGAGATATATCTAGGTCATTTTTCTTTGCATGTTATTATTAGCTTCTGGTAACCGTTTATCTGGTAACCCCGACAAATTTGCATTTTGACTTTGAGCATGTTTTGCGATTTGTGTCTTGAATGTTTATTTCTGAGGAAAACCAAAGGAGTAAAGCAGTCATTAAAAATCAGGAAAAGTAAGGAAAAGCAGGCGGGATTTTGCATTAACCAAACGCTGATACAGCTATGATTGAAGCTTAAATTATGTCATGAACAAAACGTTTTGCCGTGAAATGTAAATGAACATTTTCTTTAAATTTACGTAACTTTCAAGATATCTTTTTTGTTACATGTTCTCCTCGGCCCATCATGGAGTGAAAAAAGGTCTTCAAATATACACCTCTCAAAAAATTTTAGATGCTTTCGAGACCCTACAACAAAAAATATAAGGCCGTGCGAAACGGGATGGAACGGAAAGTGTAATAACTTCTTACAGACTTCTGCACGAATCTTCTAAACCCACGAATTGAAAATAAAAGGTTTTCGTTAAAATTTTGTACCTTTCGAGATGTCTACGGTCATTTTCACATTCCCACACGGATCAATGATCTCCGCGGCCCTACTAGGGAAAGAAAAAAGGTTTGCTGACGTACAATATTCAGGGAATTTGCGAGGCTTTTTCGGCTCTGCATCTCACACGACAACGACAAAGATCTAAGCCGCGCGAAACAACAAGCTCCCTGCCCTAGTGCAGGGTTGGCCAATCCCAGCATTCATTTGGACGTAGTATTAGCAAAGTCGCGTATTAAAGAGGATGAAACAAGGTTCCATCGAGAACAGCCACATCTACCGACCAATGTATTTGTTTTCCAGCAATTGTATGGAACTCGGTTGTGTAGAATGGGACTTAACGAGCGCGGTTGCGTAGCGATGCTTATTGGGCACGGTTGCGTAGCTAAGTGAAATTTCTTCACATACGATACCATGAAGGTATACTATGAAGGTATCATGCCATAATTGATCACTCAATGTACAAAAACTCGGTCAGAAATGCTACCAACATTGATTTTGGGAGAGAAATATGGATTAAAAGTTTTTGAAAGATTTTTCCTGGTTTTGTTTGAGTAGTTCCAATTTCAATGACCGTTATACAGGTGGAACGATACAAACAGGCCGTTAGGACTTGGTAAAGGGTGATCACGAGCGCTTAATGAAAGTGAAAATTACAACTACTATGGGGAAAAAATTTCGGGACTTTGACAAAAGACTGTTTAATACTGGGTTACCGCTGCCGCTCAATACAGATTCGATTGTATTTTTTAAGGTCTGTTGAATAGAAAAATAGAATACAAAAACACAAGTTTCCTTTTCTTTTAATGGTTCGGTGTCACAGATTCTTAAATTCCTTATTTTTTTCCTAACTTCTTGAAAAATAAGTCGACACATTTGTAGTAATTGCTTTTCTATATCAGTAAAATCTATTGCCTAAAAATTGAAAAACCTAACGAAACAAATTTCTTTATTAACTTAGACTTTTAGAATTTGAAGGGACAAGAGATACGATATTTACAAAGAAGTTTATTGTAATATATTGAATTTCATAGTTTCTTTTTAAGGAGAGAGTTCTCTCGCAAACTAGTCAATAAAATTTGTTAATTGATTTTATAATCTTTATGTCTGCTTAATATGAAGAATAACCCATTAGATTACAAAAGTGTTAGTAAGAAAAGGAGGCTTGATTTAACATTTCGCAAGGGATAATTCATTATCTATCGGCTGCAGAGCTCGGAGGATTTGGTGAGGGTCTCAATGGGGTGACGGCTTTTACGGGTAACGGTTAAAATTTTGGCCAGTTTAAGGCTAACGCTTGATAACTGTCCATTGTGGTCACCAGAATTTTTTTGACGGATAACTTTTTTTAACGACAAACGATTAAAATTTGTTCATTTTAATTTTATGGCTATCAGTTAGTCCCATTTAGACCTTCTGTGGGGGGATCACATGGTTTTCAGAGGGGAGGGGAAGGGGAAAGGGGTCAGTTATCGTTAACATACAGAATAAAGGGAAGGGGGGGGGACATAGAAAAGTGACTGTCGGGTCAATTTAATTTTGTGACACAACCAGAAACCCACCCCCACCCCGCGATGGATAATGACCAGTCCTCTAAATTTCCCTCCACCCCTGCCACCACCCTCCGACTATCCTCAAATAAAAATTTGTCGCCTTATTCTCAAAATCGTCAAAACAAATTATCACATTTGTTGTACAGAGGATGACAATTCGGTCAAAGTAGTATTCACTGAAACGCAGTTAAGAATATAACTTTCAATTAAAAAGCGGGTAACTGGTGTGGTACAGAGCGAGCTAAAAGCTACGTTAGAGCTTGCCAATCCCATTCATATGTTATCAAAAACAGTAAAGCTAAAATTCCGGTGGATTCTCCCTAAACAAGCGCATGAGTGGTTTTGGATTTTCCTTCTGTGTGGACACGGTGGTGTTTTGCAAGTGTTGACCTGTATGAGAGATAAAGATTGAAACGATGAAGATGTTTACTGAGTTCTCTGTCGAAGGCTTCACGTTCACTCATATCACATTCGATCACACATCACTCTCTCACAATTGGGCTCCATGTCACAAGCTTCACGCTGGGGGCATCGCGTTTCGCGCATCCTGTCTCGTGTTTCACGCACCATGCACTGTTTAAGGTTTCACGTTTACCTATCACGCATATCACTCACATTTCGATCACACATTACTCTTTTCACGATTGTGTCACACGCTTCACACCGTGCCAATCGCGTCTCCCCATCCATATGTGTGTTTCACGCACCACGAATTCTATATCACACACACCAAATAATTTTAAAACCGCTTCCCACTATTTTAACCGTATTGCAAAACATTTCCAATGAAACAAGTTCCTCCCTCAGAAAAATTATTCTAACTATTGATCAAATGAAACCGCAAGAAAAAGCAGCCGATCTAATTAGAAAGAAAACCAGAAAATGTGTCTCATTATTTAATAACTAGGAAATAGCAGTCATTACATACCTGTCTGTAAAGCGTTTGCTGCATCTTTCGCATTTAAACGGTCTTTCACCAGTGTGTGTCCTCATATGGGTCTGCAGGGAATTGGACTGAGAAAAACCCTTCTTACATACGGTGCATTTGAAAGGTCGTTCCCCCGTGTGCGTGCGCAAATGGACAGTCAGATTACCAGATTGATTGAAGGCTCGCGGGCAGAAGAGACACTTGTATGGTTTTTCTCCACTGTGAATACGCATGTGGACTTTCAGTGCGGACGGACGCAGAAACATTCTTTGGCATTCTCGGCACGTTAGTCTCTTATCTCTTTTGGTATTTTCACCCTTAGCCTTCTTAGCCAGCGGTTGTTTTTTTACCACGGAAGATACTCCAGGGATATATGGAGAGAACCCAGGTTCGTAACTGTAGTGGAACGGGTTTACGCAAGGGGAATACGCTGGATGGTGATCATAGTGCTGATGATGCATCCCAAAAATGGGAATCTCTCTCTGACTTACGTTGGGAATTTCTGAGAATACTGGCCATTGATCGAGTACCGGTGTGCTATTGACAAAAAGTATGTTTCAAGTTTTAACCCTGTAACTTCTAAGAGTGATTAGCATCTAATCTTTCACCCCAAAATCAAACATTCATTCAGGGGCTTATCTACCTTTTGGACTTGTTGGCCTTCTTGAGAGATCTGGAAGCTTGGTAGCCTAATGTTTTAACATTGCGAGATTTATTCTTACTGCTTCTTTGTTATTTAGTAACTCGAAGAAATATCGGAAAGAAAGTCCAATTTTTGTTTCAACCTTTGCAAGAGTTGATAACTCAAAAGTCAAGCGGGCGGCAAAAATTGAAGGCCCAGACCGGCGCGGCTATGGCTGGCGATGTCTAGGTGATTAGTCAAAATCGTGGGACTCCGCACGTTAGCCTTGGTTTATCGCTATTTCTGTGTTTTTATTGGTTCACAGGCAATATTATCGGAGCTCATATCCCTTTGTTGTGTTAACTTTCTCACAGCAGTACAAACAAAACATTTTTTCTGTTTAAAGCAGAAATTGTGATCTTGGTTGTTTTCATTGAATCAATCATCATTGCATTTCTCTCGCGGTTGGCTATAAGCACGTAAACGTTTTGAAATACCTGTGGCCAACAAAAAAATGGGATTTAATTTTTCTGTTACCCACCTCATTTTCTTCACGAGTTTATCGAATATTTGTTGAATATACGTTGCTTTATGTTAGAATGAAAAGTGGTCTGTAATTTGTATATATTTCAACTTTTCACTAAGGAATTTACTTAGCAATGCTCAAGGTCAGCGCAGACCTCACAAGGTTAATTTCATAAAAAGTGTTTTTATTCTAAAAACGCATGAAAATTTTTACTGTCCATATGACGCTCGACTGCCAACATCTGACATTGATATGCAGTCATGTCAACAGTGACGTCAGCGTTTTCGAAAAGCTCCGGTTCTGAAGCGGATTTTTGTGATCGGTTGACCTAAACACAGAAATACAGTAGCCTTGTTGTCAAAATCGGAGGAAAACTCCTCCGTATTTGAGTTTTCACACGTCTCTAGTGTAATGTAAGCAGTGGCTCACTGAAAACAATTAAACACCAGTA
Source organism: Pocillopora verrucosa (assembly GCF_036669915.1). Classification (NCBI taxonomy): domain Eukaryota; kingdom Metazoa; phylum Cnidaria; class Anthozoa; order Scleractinia; family Pocilloporidae; genus Pocillopora; species Pocillopora verrucosa. Next base: position 938,965 of record NC_089324.1, read on the forward strand.
TTCGGCTTACCTTTCTCGTCTGTTCCTGTTAGAACCACTGAATCCACTCTTATAATAAAACGTCGATGTGTCCATTGATCTCTCATCGAAAGTTTCCATTATTCTCTAAGAGGAGTGCACTAATAAAGATAACAAAAATATAAACAATATAATGGAATAGGACGTGACAGTATTTTTCAAACCGTTCTTTTTAATTTGCCTTCATTTCAAGTTGACTGTTGTCTGATCTAAATCGATTTACGTTGTTTAAAGTTGTGATAGATAGTTATCTGTTCCTTTTGAATTTTAAAACTTTCCGTACCAATTGCGATCATTGTTATTTCAATCAATGTTTGTTTGTTTGCTTGTTCGGTTGGTTTAGCTAAAACAGACTTCGTTGTTTTTCACTGTTAAGTTAGCGTTTGCAGCTATTATTTTACAAAGTTTTGTCATATTTCTCTTCCACTAGCCATCAATTTTGTTTGCTGCATATATCTCGTGAAACTGTTAATCTTTACTGTTTTAATGTATCGATCATCATTGTTGAATATTCCTTTAACTTGCTTTAAGGTAAAGAATAACGGGGAGGTAAGTAATCTCTTCAGATAGAATAGTTTTGAACGTCTATCATGATCGTTTTAGCTAAAAACTGTCAATAAAAGTTACTCACATTTCGTCGACTTCAGAGGGAATGATATTCCCATGGAGAAAGTTGCGGTTTCTTTATAAACGTTAAACAAGAATTGGAAGCCTTTAATGGGTGACGATTCCAGTACACGCCCTACCACGCCCAGTACAAATTGGAACTTTCTGTTACTAAATTGTGCAATAAGTTTCCAAATCACGAACCAATCACCAATTCTCAGCTATATTAAACCAATGGGGTTTATGTGACAGTAGAGGGATTGAGAGGTAATTTAGTGTTAACAACTGGGTTGAAAACGTAAATTAGCCACCGTAAAGGGTAAAAAAGCTGACGTTTCGAGCGTTAGCCCTTCGTCAGAGCGATTGAAGGGATCGAGAGATCAGTACAATGTCGAGTTATAGGCGGGGTGACTTCAAAGAATGCCGCTGGAATATTAATTTCCAGGCATCGACGTTTTGTCATGTATCTCACTCAAAAAGCGATTTTAATTATTTTCTAAACGTTTTGAAACGAAATGAAAACTACCTCTCGCTTCCAAACGCTCGTTCTTACGAACGTGAATATTTCACTATAACCAAGAGGATATAAACTGCAGTTGATATTCTCATTCTCGTAACCAAAACGACAAACTGCGAAACCATGATAACAAGGGATTGAAGGAGAAAATCTACTTTTTTCCCCAATCTCGAAATTTCTACCCAACTTTCGTTCAAAAACCACCTTTTTCCCTCAACGTACTTCTCAAATAAAGTGATTTTTGACCCTTGAACCCAGAAAGGCATCGTAAATTGAGTGTGGAACTCATACCAAAGTTATTTTTGCATCTGAAATATAAAATCTTCAACTTTTTGTACTGTTTCTCTGACGAAAAGTCCCTGCAGAGCACATACTTGCGGTAAGTATATATGACAGGTTTGAGGGATGCAAAAGATCCTCCTACTCAAGTATTGGACTTTCGATATTTAAGGTTGTACTCGAGCTTACCCATATGATTTAGGTAAGGTCATATTTCACTTCATTTCTGAACTAAACGGCGAGACGGATAATTTTTTTAAAAAATATTTTTCGTTACCGCGATGTCATATTCTCAGTGGGAAAAGAGCAAATATGGGTTATTTCGTTGAAATTCACAGGATAAAAGTTAACGGCGAAAGAAAAGGCTAGTATTTATCAGGTCATATGCGTAACCATAGGAACAGTATTTTATCATAATGTTCAATAATTTAACGTACATGATGGTATATTGCTACTGTTATTTCAATGAAGTGTCGAAGCAAAACAAGATTGTATAAGGTTTACCTAGCTTCGCTCCTCTTTGATTGGTCTAAAAAGCTATCACTCAACTAAACACCAGTTGGATATAAAGCAAAGCGAGGTATCCTATATAAGCCATGTCGCCGGCAAGTAACACGAAAAGAAGATAATTAGTAATCTCGTGAACGAAAGTCAGTCTTCGAAACGCGCACATAAATGTTACCCTCGCTCTGATATTCTGAGCAGAAGTAACGTAATAGCAGACAATGAGAAGAATCAAGAATTTTTGATGACAAAGACTTCAGAAAAAGGGGAAGCATGATTCCTTGAGCGTTGATTCACAGTGCCGACTTCCGAGGAAACAGACTTCCGTTTCCCTCTAAGAAAAACATTAATTACTATAGAATCTGCATATCGCAGCTAACATACTAATTGTTCGTCTCTGCGCCCTTATTTTCTCTTCGATAACGATGGCAAAGGAGTCACTTCGTGCTTTCAGGGACGGATCTTCATCTCCGATTTTGTTAAGAAATAGTCGTAGCCTTTCCAAGTATGCCAGGTTATTCCAGCTGCAAAATGTTCTGAGTTCTTATCACTTCCGTTGAGATAGAGTCCATTAAGACTTGCCTTATGACACACTCCGTGCCACCAACCGCTCTTGAAAAGTTTGGCGCAGTGGCCAGCACCATATTTATCGTTGTCTTGATCTTGTGTTGAGAATTTGTTGCCACTTTCAAAAGAGAACGAATCACCAGCATCGCCGTCTGTGAGAGGAAAACAATTTAAAGCAAGGAAGGACTTAGAATATTTAATAAATACAGATTGATCATTTTGTCAAGCTTACGCATGCGTTCTTCGTGCCCATGGCGACAAGTATTGAGTAATTTTTAAAACACTCATATCACGCAAAAGCCTTCATAACATATCACTCTAAACTCACGCAAAACTTTTACGAAATGGTTGTGGGAATGCGTTACGCATATGTCACGTACGTACGCTCTGTTCTAACACACAAACGCTTTTTCACCTGTGTATGTTCCACTGGTCATCAAAAACTTCTGGTCAGCGCCTGCCACCGTAAATCCTTTATAAACAGCAAATCTGTTCGTTCCATCCGGGGCTCCCAAGTCGAATCTTAACGTGACGAGATTTTTCGCCAGTCGGTGAATTCTGTCCAATCCCAGCCAGAACTCTCCCGATACGTTACCGAATCCATTCTTGTATTCCACCCACGTCCGGTTGCTAAACCAAACCGAGCCGTCAAAACGCTTTTGGAGCACGGTCCAGCCCCCTTCCGCTGTTGTTTGGTCGCAGTAGACCGGAAACGAGCCCATGCCGTCTTCAGGGTTTATGGTATAAATACCACTGACCTTAAAACCTGCATTGTACAGCGCCGTGCAATTGGAGTATGTTACTGAAATGAGAATGAGTAATTATGTTATTTTCAGAAGAGAGGATGATTAAGCTCAGAAATGGACCCAACCAAAGTAAGCTTTGCTCAAAATACGATCAAGCTGATTGGGGATTAAAATTTTTATCCACTTTCGCGATCCTGCGATTGTAAATCTTTTTGTGCCTGACAAAAAGTGAAAAAAGAATCCCACAGGTCTGATGCGTGTTTCAATTGCACACGCAATGCGTGGTATTGCACGTGCATCACGCGCGTGTTAATGCTGGTATGACCTGAAATTTGTTATTGGCGTCATTTGATTGCCTTTTTTAGCGGGAAGTACAGGGTGTATATTTCGATATTTCTTTTGCTAACCTGGTTGCGTTGGAGTTGGAGACGAAGTTTGAATCGGAGCCGAGGTCGAGGATGCACTTGGGATGATCACGTGGCCGTATCCTCCTCCGAAGCTACAGTTTTCAAGTCTGTTCTGCACAGCGGTTAGTTGTTCACTCATGTTCATAACTTGAGCCCACAGTTTGGCGAGGTGATTGGTTTGGTCGAAAATGGCTGGGACAAAGCGCGTGTTATTGAGTATCTTGTTCAGTTGGTTGTTATCTGGTGAAAAAAAGCATCGGAAGTAAATCATGAGCTACCGTCAGTCTAACTGCAATTACAGAGTAGTCTATAATTATCTATAACGTAGTCTGTTGCATTTTACCCTCTTCACCTCCCCCCGAGCTTTTTATCTGGTTTCATTGGACAGCTCACTGATACCCATGACACTTTTGAAAATCCTGGAAGGTGAGAGGCACTGTGAGAGGGAGGAACTTAACTAAAGAGTGGCTGTGCATTAACCCTAATCAGTGCTCGAATCCAGATCACTCAAAGCAGAGTTCAGCGCGCCAGGCTACCCGCCGTCGTATCGCTTCTCCCACATCTGACCAGTAATAGTGAGGGTCAGTTAGTCGTCTCGAATATAATTTTATGCCTCTAATGCTGATAGGAATTTAATTTGGTCTTTAAAAACACTCATTACGTCCGCGATTTACCAGTGCATTGATGAGGTGGCAGATGTGAAATTGTAGATGACACCTGGACAAATTGAGTCGGCGATGGACACACAGTAATGGTCTTTGTTGGTTGAGCTGTTGAAACAGGACTTGTCTGACACTTGGGATCTAGCAAATAAAATCAAAGGAAAGAAACACACTAAGTGAAAGAAACTTCGGCGCTGCATAGATTCAGGTATTCCGTGTATAAAGCTGAGACCGTAATTACACTCGATGGACACTATCGTAGGTATGTTTTTTCGGTTTCTCATCTTTGTTTAGTCGTTCTGATATTCAGGCTAACAAACGTCAGACTACGTTTATTAAGTAGTATGATTCTGCACGCGGGGAAACTTTCTCTCAAATTTTCAAATGGAAGTTGCAAAAAAAATTAAAAAGCAAAACAAAAACCGAAACACAAGAGCATTAAGTTGTCTATCCAGGAATGGAACTTATCTTCTATTCAACCAAAGGACGTATTATTATTTATCGCCTGGGGGTGAGGGTCGGTGTATTTTGAGGGGATATCATGGTTTCCAGGGGAAATGGAGATCAGTCTTCGCTAACAAAGTATACAGCGAGGGACATAGAAAATTGACTACTTATAAGATCAATAAGGGAGGATCATTTGAATACTACGGGGGGGGGGGGGAAATTAGGTAAATTTCATCGTGACAATACCAAAATCCTCTGAGTCCCCCCTTCCTTCCCCTAACGAAAGACTCCTAAAGGGAGAAGAGAGAACTGTTATTCACCGTTTTCATCAGTACAAACATAGACTTTCATTCTCATGTTATGCGTCGCACACCTCCCCCCTGAGGTCTGCTCCAGAGACCATCCACGGCCATTAGAGGTGGCTGAAAATATAAACAAAAACCGTTCAGTCACTTGAAGCAACACTTTGCTTCAACCAAAAGCAGTAGTTTAATGGTGAAATGATATTAAGAGTAAATATTGTGCATATGTGCAGTTCTCCTGAACCATGGCAAATCGTTGGAAATGCATCATGCAAATTATTTGCCCTTTATTGACTCTTCCCATCATTAATTCGTTCCACTCTGTCTACTTCAAACCCCTGTGGGGTTGGAATCAAATGAGTTGCGCGGAATGGAGCGTTATTTATTTTTTTTTTGAAAAAAAGAAGAGCAAAATAGCTTTGCTTACCGATGAAATAGTACTCCTTCCCAGGCTCAAACTCCAACCCATCTGCGCCTACTGCGCTATACCGCTGAAATACTACCGTGAAGTAACGCAGTTGCAGCGGAGAGTCACACTTCATTAAAATTCTGTTTTGAGGTTTAGTAGTTTCTATTACGCATGTCTCGTATGCCTGTTCATCAACTATCCATAGATTTTCATACATTTTTTCCAGAGGAATGCTTCCCTCGACCGCTATCGGGATCATTGCGGGATTCGGGCACACAATCTTCACTTTACTCATTGGTAGAACTGCGAAAGAAAAGTTGTTTTGAAATCTGTGGAAAAACAAACAGCAGAAATTAATGAAAATAAGAATAAAACAGAACAATCCAGAAAATCAATTCTATCTTTAAAGTTTGGTTTCCTGTCAATTGCTTCCACCGATCAAGGTAGAAGAGACTAGCCATTATCGATCTCCTAGGGGGAGGGGAGAGGGGGGAGGGGGAAGGGGGGAGCGGGAAGCGGAGGGGGAATCGGGGGATTTCGGAGGGGGCAACTGCCAATAAGGGGGATAATTTGAATTCAGCAGAGCTTAATGGACGATCAGGTAAATTACATTGTGGCATAACCAATATCCTCTTATCCCCTCCGCAAGGCGATTGATCGTGATTCCTGAAGAAAGTGTTCTTCGTTAATTGCGGGCTGAAAAAAAATACACTGAAGAAATTGATAAATTGCGTTATTCAAGCTCTTCTTCTTGAAAGGAGCTGTATTTGCGCGGTATTGAATTTCCTTCGGCTTATTGCACCAACGTGGTAAGAGAAAACTCTGTTTGAATTGCCAGCCATCATGTGCATTCACTTTGAGTTAGAACAAACGTAACAGCTGTAGGAGGTAGTAACTTGAATACGAGATAAGAACAGTAAAAACTTATCTTTTCAGTTTATAAATGTGTTTTGAATAATTCTGCTTCAGGGGATGAACTGTTCTGTTAAAGGTTACAATAGGTACGAATCAGATTATAGTTTCTTGGAGCGAGTGTAACATTCATGCTCATTTTCAAGTTAATTTTTTTTTTGCGGTGTAAGATAAAATACTCATAGAAGTCCTATTGTAAAACGGCAATATGGACTTTTTATAGCGACCCTGCAGGCAATAACCCTTTAAGCAAAAGGGTAAGCATAAAACTTTTATTTTGTCAGATTTGTCTAATAACCACTTACATTGGGTTAAGATCCGTCCATTCTACCGATGGATAAATTTTGTGCAGCTGCGATTCAGCAAACAGTAAATGTAAATGCAAAATTAAAACACGGCGAAGAATACTCATGATACTCCGATAAAAAGAACTAAATGATTATTAAGCAGACGTTTTGTTCGGGTTAATTTGTGTGACGTGTTTTACACGGAGGTGCGACCTACGAAGCCGCGTTCTTATCGAAGTGGTTTTAAGTGGCTGGTAACAACAAGTATCGATTCGGAAATTTTCAAAGTTAATTCTCTAGTGTTTTATGGTTTCCTTTGGAAAAATCGTGCATCTCATGCGCAGGATACTCTTTCATATATATTTGTGTTGTGAATCAGCAATTAGAGCAATTGTGTTCAAGATGAAAATGAATATTACCGTTTATTTTCATTTCGGTATAAATTATTGGAATTGAAATATCTTTTCCCTCTCTTTATGGACAAGGAAAATCTTCAAAGAAATTTTGCGCGAGAGGTTATACAAAGCAATAGAAGAAACTGCGATAAAATAAATTTGTCTAATATATTCGTTTCAATATGAATCATCACAGATCATCTTTTTTACATAGAGAGGGGGGAAGTTTCTAAAGAAACTGTGGTGCTGCGTCGGTGGGGGTGTTAAGAGATTTTTTTGGTTCTATCAAATGAGTTGATAATATTATTTGGCCTCCGTAGAGAGCTGCTAAGGCTGACGTTTTGAGACACCGTTAGCCCGTCGAAAAAGCGACCAGTTGATAAAAACAAATCATCTTTTTTGAAGCTAATTTTAAATCAAGAAAGTAACATGCAGTGATAATCACATCATTTGATACGAGTCATGAAAAACCATGCTGCAGAAATCCTTAGGTTTGACTGAGCATAGCTTAATTTTTTCTTTTCCTCTATGCTTTACGACTGATTGTGAAAACGTACCACAAGTTTAAGGCTCGTATGGTGGTTAAAGGCGGGCAAATATTACCTCCGATGGTTTATAACTTAGACCATTTTTAAGGCGTACTGATTCGGTTCGTTTGCAGAGTTTATTGTGTTAATTTCTGCTTAGATCAAATTCAAATGGCGTCAACCAAATATCTGTTCATCGTTTACACCAAGGCGTGAGGTAACTTTTTAAAGGAACTGCGGTATATTGCGACGGTGGGGGTAACGCTTGATAGTTTGGTTCTATCAACTGAGTTGATAATGTAATTTGGCCACCACAGGATAGTTTCCATGGCTGACCTTCCGATCGTTGGTCCTCCGTCAGAACTCTGACAATGGGCTAACGTTCGAATGGTTATAATAATTATCATGATATCCGCTTTGCTATTGTCTTTGGCATTTTGTCAGCTATCGCCCAGAACTATAAATTCGTTTAAATCTCGACTCAAATCTGCGTGTAACGGCTTTTTTAATTCTGAATGGATGCACCTCGTTGTGGCAGTGCTACCTTCAAAGTGTTCTCAATTGGGTTGGTGTCCTTTAGAGCAAGATTAAATTATTTCAGATAACCTACTAAATCTTCCTTATGTGAAAAAATGCACAAGAACTGAAAGGGTAACCAAAAAATCAGAAATCGTGACAACCGCACGTTTTTTTATATAAACTTTGTTATGAACAAACATACCTCCAGCAAATTATTGAGTACCACAAAATCCGTTATGAATTCTAGTGAATCTTTGCAAATGTTTCCACACTTTGACAAGCACTACTCAGTTCTAAAGTTAGAAGACATTTCTTCATCGAAAAGTTCTTTAGATTATTGCCAACAAGTTGAAGTTCCTGAGAACATTTAAGTCGAATATATGGCCTACCCTAACAAAGCTTAAACCACGTAATTAAGATCAAATAAACTGCATGATGCAACTTACGCTGGGCTGTGTGAGTCCCACAAGATCGAAGGATTGTTCCAAAAGGCTTGGACAAGAATCAGGCCACATCCAAATAAAATGCATATGATCTGAAAGAGTTTTAGTTTGGGGAAATTTTCCATTTCCACTTGCCTATTAAGATGCCGTGTTCCTCTCTGATCAGTGTGCTCAGAAAACGTCTTTCAATTTCACGAGATTTAATTTTAATAACAAAGAAATTAACGACGGTCTTATATCAATATGTTATGCGCAATGTAAACACTGATCATCGGATTAGTGCAAACAAGTTACTTTGATGAATTCATTATTTTCTTGTGCGCTATACATAAACAGACAGATTTGCAAACAGACAACCTTTCTGTTGTTATTTAAGAGGGCAGTCATTGCTTATCGCCTGTGAGATCGGAGGATTTTGGGGGGATCATATGGTTTTCAGGGGTGTGTCAACTAGACACACATACTATCAGTCTAACTTGTGCATTCTGGGAAAAATTCGTTTTGTGAGGGTGGCAAATAGAAAAGAAAACACCGAAGATCGCGTTAGGATAGTCGGGTCTCTTTCTTCCCCTTATAAAATCTCTTCGCAAATTGAGAAACCTTTTAATCAAAATCTTTGGACGTTGAGGAACAAAAGAGAAAGAAAGGAGAAATTCTAACTTGCGGCCGATGGATTCCCGCGGGTATCGGGATAGGTCCTTCTCGAGTACCAGTCTCTCGCGTTTATTCGCGAGAAGCCTGGTTGATTCAGGCGGAAATTCTTTGTATTTGGGGTTTTAATCTGGTCCTGTTTCCGCAAAAGATCTCAGAAAAGATCTCCTAAGTTCCACTACTAAAGCTACCATGCCAAGGCGATCTTCAAGCATCAGGAATTACAGACAGAGTTGACAACAACGAGCGAATTACTCTGGAGGACCTCTGCCACACCTGCTGGCTGCGATAACATTCTTATTTCATGACCGTCAACACCTGTGCAGCAAGCACTGATAGCAGAATCTTACTTTTGGGCGAGGACGATAACCTTTGAGAGGCAAAACAGGTGAGCGTAAGGAAAACTCTTAACTTGTATTCCGCTTCGTAGATGAACTTTTTTTTTAATGTTTGAGCAGAGAAGTTCTGATGTAAACATGTGATTGCATACACCATTGTTAAAAAGATTTTGTTTACATCACGATCTTACTGTTACTGTATGCGTGCTGTACCTCTCCAAGGTCAAAGAATGTGAAGCCTTTTTTCTCACTTTTTTATCAAGCCGGGCTTGCCTTCTTGTTGCCCACATTCAAGAAGAAATTGCGGTTTATCCTCAGTGTATTTTTGGAGAACGAATAATGTTATTTTTTTTATTTAAAAGTCTTTAATTTTAATGATAAGACTTGATCGAAGAGACTCTTATTTGATATTATAAGTATAATGCTAGGTAATTCTTGAAGCTAGCTCTGGTCCTTGCCAGCTAAAAACAAAATAAGTTGTTCTGTTATTTTCTCAAGGGGATTAAATGTCCTATAGTAAAGATCTTTTAGGATTGATCAGCTAGCTTGGAACCATTCTTTGTGAAATTGTTGACGTGTCCCAGGTGAAATTATTAGGGAAAGCTTACAAGGCTCCAAACCATGTGCCTTTTAAAGTAGTATCTTGGCAATGTAGAGTTATAAAATGGAAGCAATTAGAAAAAGAGGGAGTGAAAAGAAAACAGTAATCACCAAAGAAAAAAGGTGCTATGTTGCATGACATGTCTGGAAATTGTTTATTGAAATTCCAGCAATAGCTAATACAACTGAAGACAAATTGTGGCAAATTCTTTATAAAGAAAATTTAAGGGTATCTGCAGTAATGTTGTAGGTAAATGTTCATGTATTTAAAATTTGACCACAAACACTATGTTCAATTTAGATTGCTAAATTGACAACTTTCTCGGTAAATTTACTGCCCAAAAATATGTCCTACCAAAACTGTAGCAGCTGGGAGCACTGGTTTAAGATCTCATGTTTGAAAATGACATGCTAATTATTATTTTGCACTCATTGAGTAGAACTGTGTGTTAAGTTCCTACTACATAGTTGGCAGGTTCATCAAAAGGTGCATTTTTGATCATAGCTGGAGCTCACTAGACAGGCTAACAATTATATTTTTATAAACAAATTTGATGAAATATCCTTTTTCTCTTTTTTTGAATCGAGCAGTGACTTTCTTCACATATATAAACTGTTTCCATTCTTGTCCATGGAAAATAGCAGATTGCCTCAAGATGTTACAGAACAGTTCCTAAAAATAATTCTGAAAATTTTTCATTGAGCTGTGAGTTCCCCATTTTATATAAACTGTTTCCTAGAGTTAGAAAAATTGAGTGAAATGTGAATTTAATTGTAGCAGTTCTCAGGAAAATGAACTAGAATTTATCTTAGTTTCAAAGCATTTAATTTTTTTCTTTTCATTGGCATTAGAATCTATCACATGACCTGCCAATAGCTGCTTACAAATAATGATCTGTTCCTGCAAAATGTCATTTAACTGAATTTTGTTTCTGATTTCTGCTCATGGGTAGCTGTGTCCATGCTTGTTTGTGGAAAATAGCAGGTTGCCTGAAAATGTTAATGAGCAGTTCCTTAAAAAATAATTCTAAAAAGTAAATTCAATGATCAAAATGTCAAAACAATTATTATAATTGAACTTGGCTGTGGCAAAATATTATAATTTGTCAGTGTCTCCATGAATATGACTATTTCCCACAGCCTTTGGAATCTGCAACTAATTGAACTGCATGAGATTTTTTAAAACCTTGTTATTATAAATGATTGCTAACCCTTCAACTCCCAAGATCTTACTGTTAATTCTCCACTATAGCTGTGACACATTTCCATGGTGTTAGATCAAGATAACAACTTCTGCCTGATAAGTTTGAATTTTCTTATTACCTCAATGTTTGGATATTATGGGGAGAAGTTACATTTTAATAACTTCTGAAAGTTAAAGGCTAATAAAACTTGATGTGCAATATTAAAGCATTCATCTCCAGAAATGAACACCAAAAAAAAAGGGAAATTCTACCATTGCTTAGATTTGTTTCAGATAATTATTTCATTATTATGGCTTAATTCAGCTGATTGACCCTTACACCCCTAGAGTGACTAGCATCTAATTTCTCCTTACAATATCACCTCTGAATCACACATTAAGGTCATGAGAATAAAAGAAATGATCTCCAACTGAAGAACCTCTTGATTGTGAAACAAATTCTCCTAATGTCAGCACCTTATGGATGAATGTGCAGAGATCATTATGGAGAATATGCAATCCATACTGATGAAAGTTTCTTATTTTATTTTAGATCAAGTTTACAAACATACCTGGCAACTTTCAGTTTATTGTGGCATCAGTTTACTGGGTAAGTGATTTCAATGTTGGCTTTTGTATACTGATTGCTTAATGTTTATAGATTTGAGGAAAATATAGCCATATACAATAGTAAAATGAATGAGGAATACTTTTTGCTTGGGTCATGTTACATATGGCTTTTGTTCTTATTTATTACTTTAGACATGCAGAAAGTAACTATCAGTTGAGTGTCAGTTGCCATGCTATCTGATGTTCATGGCACTAGTGCTCAGTCTTTTGATTGGTGTTTTAAGAAATTGGTTTGTCTTTAATATTTAATTGATTTGTGTTTTCAATTGGTAAATTCACTTGTGTCTTGGGAAAACTTCTTTGTGTTTTGGTACATGAAACTGGTTTTGTGTTTGGTCCTTTTGGGCTACCATAGAAAAATTTTCAAATCAGGAGAAGCGATCAAAGCTATAACAGCATTTTATCTACAAGTGAAGCCTCAGGGTCAATCATCACTCTTCATCTGTAGTGCAATCACCCATGATGTAATTGATATTCAGTTTGTGACCTGATTCCTTTATGGTCAACAAAGAACTCAATCGCAATGAAATTTGCCTCTCCCTCATCAAAGATTTTCAAAGGAAGGTTACCTGTGAAGATCATTCTTTGCATGTTTTTTTGGTGGTTGGCTTTTTCTGAATTTTTTTAAAATAATCATTAGTCTAATGATCATAATCTGAAATTAAATCGTGTGCTCTTCCAATCATTCTTGTTTTTGACTAATTCCTTCCCCCTCCCTATTGGCGGAGAACAGCATTTTGGTTGGGGAGAAATTCAGCCAAGACCCTCAAACTCTGACCCTATAAAGACCTTGAAAACCACACTTTGTTTGGCAGTACAAATAACCCCCCACCTCCCCTCCCTTCCCACCTCTTTGGTCAAGGAGAGGAATATAGTTCTGGTAACGCAACGGACTCGGGCACTATCATGTCACGTTACTTGACGTAATGTGCATGTAACTTAACGCTACCTCATGCAACGTGGTGTAACGCAATGTGGTGTAACGCAACGTGGTGTAACGCAACGTGGTGTAATGCAACGTGAATTCATGAGTTCATTAGACATTTTTGGCTTTTTTAGCTTCATTTACGGAAGACTTCGATAAAGAAATGACTGAACACACGGATTCAACTGAGCACGATGCTTTAGCTTCGGTAAATGCAGATTTTGTGAACAGTTTATTGAATGTAAAGCGGGAGAGAGATAAAGCGATATCCAATGAGGTGAGATCGCAGGTGCAAAACGAGTGCAAAGCTTTTGGCGGCGAGGAGTTGGCGAAACAGAAATGGGACGATGCGGCAAAAATGATCGCTTTTCAGAGAGCCAAGGAGAAAGAAGGAACAGAGAACAGTGAAAGTAAAAGGAACAAGTTACAACAGGAACAGAAGAGATTGAAGGACGATTGGATGCGAGAAGAAACAGAAAAGAAACGGCAGCTGGAAGAACTTCGCCAGGTTGAGAAAAACAAGGCGAAAGAAGAAGCAGATAAACTGATTTCTCTGGAAATGCAAAAACGGATAGAGACCGAAATGGCTAAGCAACAAGAAACAAAAGATGTTTTTGCTAAAGAACAAGAACGTAGATTACAGGAGGAAGCGAAGCAGGCAGCTGAAGAACAGAAACGGCTGGAAAAGCAAAAAGAGGTGGAGAGGGAAAAATTGAAACATTTGGAACAGGAAATGGAACGCGCGGAACACGAGCAGAAGCGTAAACTGGAAGAGCAGAAGAAACAGGAAGAAGATTGGGTTCAGTTTGCACAAGAGATGAAACAGAAACAAGATGAAAAGACCAGAGAAGAAGCTGAGAAACAGCGACAATGGCAGAGGGATAAACATAAAGAAAATGAAGAGATTAGTCAGTTTGTGGAAAGACGGAAAGCTTTGGAATCACAGAGAAGGAAAATGTTTGATGAGGAAAGGGGCAAGACATCCGAGGAGGCCCGCTTGTTGGAGTCGGGTGTACGACAACAGTTTTTGGCGAAGCAGGAAAAGGTCATCACGGAATTGTTACAAAATGATCCTGTGAAGGATGAGGTCAGAAAGCGAGAGGAAGCGGAGATAAAGAGAAAAGAGTGCGAAGAGAGAAGGCAAGAAGATGATAGGAGAAAGCTAGAGCTTGAAAAGCAGCTAATGGCTGTGGAGAAGGAAAAGAGGGAAAAGGAGCAAAGGACGAAAGAGGAGGAATGGAAAAAATATCTTGATCAATTGAAACAGAAAGAAGATGAAAAAGTTCAGAGGGATACTGAACAACAAAAGCGTATGGCAGAACAGAGAAAAGAGGACGAGCAGAAAGCTGCTGAGATGGCCGAAACACAACGACGTGCCAGGGAACAACGTCGTAAAGAAGAGCACGAAGCTATGAAGACTGCGGAAAGACGACGGCTCGAACAAGAGCAGAAACGCAAAGAACTCGAACAAGAACGCGAAGAATCAAAGAAAAGAGTGTTACTTCAAGATCAGGAGAAAAGAGAACAAGAAAGAGCCAAGCAAGAATTAGCGATGCGTAAACAAGAGCAGGAGGAACGGTTGAAAGAAGCTAACAAAGAAAAGCAAGAACAAGAAGCACGAAAGCTTTTAGAAGTTCAGCGAAAGAGGCTTGAACAAAGCGAGACACAAGCTGCTGTGAACGAGGCGGAGCTTCTTGAGCAGAAGAGCAGGAAGGATGAAAGGTCCAAAGGGGCAATTGACAGTGGGAAGATGCTGTTGGAGGAGACTCGCAGGTTAGAAGAGAAGTTTCGGGAAGAGGCGGAGAGGAAGAAACGAGAACACGTGGAAATGCAGAAGAAGGAGTTACTGGCCATGAAAGAGGCTGAAAATGAGCTGATGAGACGAGCGCAAGCTCTGAAAAAGCAAAGTTCGTTCCGCAATGATCAGCAAGCTTCTTCTTCAGCTGGTACAGACAACGGAGGAGATAGATCACGAGGAGAACGTAAGAAAGGATTTTTTGCGTCACTTTTTGGGTGTAAATAATAGTTAATCGTTTTGCGTGACAAGATCGTGGGTCAAACACGACAGACAAGTTCCAAATTTGAATGCGCTAAACCTTTTATACCTTAATATCAGTACCGATATTCTCCATAATCCTCTTCATACATTTTCTTTGGTACTGACAAGGAGAATTTGTTTATCAATCAAAGCTTGGCTTAGGTTGGTGTTCATTTCCTTCATTTTTTGTGGCGCAGTAAAAAGCGCCAAGCATTTAATTAAGTGGCTAAATCAAACGAGTTTACGCAATGTTCTGGCAAAAAATTTTACATATAAGAATTTTCAACCTAGAATCGTCATGGTCAATTTTGTAAAACTGTTTTATCAATGTCAGCGTCGAATAGGAAAAACGTTTTGTTATGAGATTTTCTCAAAGAAGAAGTTGCTCGAGGTATAGTAAATAACACACTGTATGTCATTGAGCGAAACTTAAAAATATTTGAATTATACGCCCTATAAAATTTCCGGAGTTTATATCACTAAGTGAAAATTTTTTCTTGATGAATTTTCATTAAAATTTAGGAAGACGATTTCTACTATCGAATAAAATATTGCTGAGGTGTTCAAGAATACTCAGAGAACGTCGCGTGAACAGCTTGTGATGAGGACAACTTGTTTCTTTGAGAGAAACTGTTACAGACTGTTTCCTCCAAGCGAACTTTGCATAAGTCGCAGCGCTATTCCTAAGATAACGCGGAATGTCTTGGGATCTTCTTCTAATGGTTTTCTTGCACGTAAATTATCTATGCCTCATGATGAGGAAAAATCAAATTAATTTGTCTGCTTTGAATACTGCTGACATGTTAAAATATATAAAGGTTATATTTCAGGGACCAGTCGTTTTTTTATCGCGGGGGAGGGGGGGGGTGGAGGTTGGAAGATTTTGGTTATGTCGCGAAAATGTGCTGTAATATTCTTGTTCCCCTCCCCCCCCTTATTTCCAGTTAATTGGCAGTCATTTTTCTACCATCCCTCTTTTTACTTTGTTGGCAGTGAGATATTTCCCCTCCATTCCCTGAGAAAACCATGAGATACCCAAAATCCTCCTTCGCCCCCCCTTCCCCCCCCCGCTAAGGCGAGAAATAATGACTGTTCTCTTAGTAATATAAACACAACTTATATTATGAGCATAATGTATTTGTCTGTGTCTTCCTTATGGTAAGTTTTGTAATAGTATATACCAAAAAAAAATCAATTAGTTTAAAGAGTTACGAACTGAATATAAAACCACTGGTGTCAGTGTTCAAAATTACATTTTGTTATGGAGTTATAATGAAAATGAGACCAATCATTTTAAGCAGTATATGGCAGTTTCAGACCTTTCCCTACATCTAGGCAGTTCGGAAAGCCGCCAAACTCTAGATCAAAGATTCATTTTTCAAATCGGCGCTCTTAATCCCCACGATATCAACGAACGCTTTTTATTTCACTAATTTGTTCTTGTTTTCTCGTCACCATATTCCCACCTATAGCGTGGCTCCATTTTCTGAATATAAACACACACATAACCCACTATTCCTCCGTTTGCTCTGACGAAGGGCTAACGCCTGAAACGTCAGCTCTGAAACTCTTAACGGTGGCCAATTTACGTTATCAACTCAGTTGATAATACTAAATTACCTTGTTATACTCTCCCACCGACGTAGCACTACAGTTTATTAAGAAACTTACCCTCTTTATTCAGTTGCAAAAGTAGTTGAGACATGTCACACGACAAGCAACTGGTTCTCCATGAGAAATAGTTTATTTGTGGCAAGGATTCTTAAGCCGCTTGGTCATTTACACTCGATTTCTGGTTGGAAATACTAATTTTATCGGCGACATGTGCGGGAACAAAAATGATAACAGGCCCCGGAGCTGCATATCATATTTGATGTAATTCAATGACAACTGGGTGCTTTGTAAATGTGACAAATGTAAACAGATGTGGAAGGCAGAAAGCCTACCAAATTTGGTCTGGTTAAATTGCTTCTGTATCCAAGGCTCTCAACATAATGATTTGACATTTGACAATTTCGTTTTATTTGCCTTGGTGCTGAGTTGTTGTAAAATTTATAAACGATCCTTACTGTTTACTTTGTTTTCAATAATATTGGAGTTTTTCTTTTGGGGACTGAATGCGTGAGCTAATGTACGTAAATGTAAAACTGGAAACGCGGTCATTCACGCGTAGAAGTTTGCGTTTTTCTTCTTTTTTGTATGCGCTCCGAATCTGTTTGGCCAAAGAATGTACTCTGCATTTTACGTAAAATCTTTCAAGATGTGAAAACATTTAGAGACATCCTTAAAAATTCATTTTTCTTTTCACTTCAGACATGCCAAAAAAGGGAGAGAAAATAGAACCAAAATTTATAAAATGGAGAAAGGTTGTGTAGCTTTGTGATGAATGTTATACTCAGCCGGAATGGTTAATTCCCCGAAGCTACCAGCAAACCTAATTTTTTTCCCAGCGATTGATTAAAGTTGCAGATTAGCTCTCAAACAATGGTTTACTAGTTCATGTCAGTTTTAGCAGGATATCCTGTCGAGTGCGATGGATATTCGAGCTTCATTATTGACAAAAAGCTCCTCAAATTATTTTGTTTAGATTAAATATTTATACAGTTGAAAAAGCCGTTCATGAGAAATTGAGAGATATTTCGAATCACTCTTCGGGAATCTGTGAGATAAGTTTAGGTAAATAAGTTGATTATAAGTTAAAAATTAAAATCAGGGTAAAAGATTTTTGCCAGCGCTTCAGTTTCTTCTTTAGTGGACATGTTGATGGTAAACCAACTCTCTTTCTGACCTCTCATTTTGCAAAATACACAAGTTAATTAAGCCAGCTGGATTTTTCTTTTTTGAGCCGATAAGTACCGTTTTTAGCAATAGACTGACAAATGAGACTATCACTACATCAGCGCAAAGACTTTTCGGCCAATTTTATTTTTCTGGATCAAAAATCTTAAAGTCGGTATCTTTGACTAGATTGTTACTTCAGTCAACTATCGCCGCATTCACTTGCTGGCCAGCTGCCAGCGTGCGAGGGAGGAAACACCGCTTGTAAACATCGTATTTGGCGGGTTTTGCTCTGTCGAGTTCCGCACTTTCTTAGGTTTGGTGCGCCTTTGGTTTTGGTTAGCTTTCGCGTTTTTTGTTGAGGTTTTATACAATACCTGTACTATGGAACTCCCTTTTCGCAACTCTGGCCTAACTGCCTTCCAATCCACCTCACTTTTGTTAATCGATATCATTGCCGTCGGAGGAAACGCTTTTATTTGCATGGCAACTGCACGAAATCCCAGCCTTCGCACGAGCACAAACTTGTGGGTGACCGCATTGGCTATTGCGGACTTGATCCGTTCTTGTGTCGCTGCACCTCTGACAGTGGCAACTTTAATTTGTGGTCGCTGGAATTATGGATCCGGTGGTTGTATCATTCAAGGATTTTTCACGTACTATCTAACCCTAGTCTCCCTCCTTACAATGGCGTTCATGGCCGTCAACAGGTACTGCAGAGTGGTTAAACCGTCTCTCTATTTGAAGATTTTCACTAGAAAGCGATGCGTCACAGCTCTGATATTCCTGTGGACACTAATGGCTTTGACAGTGTCATTTCCTGTGCTGGTTGGATGGGCAGAATTTGCTTTTCACGGTGGTTACGCAGCTTGCGTTTTGCATTTCCATAAACCAAGTCTCACTGTGATATTTTTAACTTTGGACGCCGGCCTTATTTTACTTCCATGCACTCTTACAATCGCCGGTTGCTACTTCAAAGTATCACGAGCAGTACGTGAACATAACGATCAGGTCGTATCATCTCTCCAGGGAACCTTAAAGTCGAACTCCCAACTTATAAACCGAGCGGGCGTCGAGGAAATTCGCGTCACGAAAACACTTTTCTTACTAGTTTCAACGTTTACTCTTTGCTGGATTCCAGCCTATGTAATCGGGTTTTTAAGCCGTGGCAATTTGGTTTACATCTCGCCTCAAGGTGCCCTTGCTGTTACATTTCTTGTGGGTCTGAACTCCGCTTGTAACCCCTTTATATACGGCTACATGAATCGTTCGTTTCGAGTCGAGCTTTGGAAGCTTATCCCTTGTAAAAGGAACGAAAACCAAGTTGTTCCGCACGTTCATTCGAAGGACACTTCACCGCAGTCTTACACAAAGAGCCTTGCTGTCGTTGTATCTACTTAGAGCTTAAAAATGATATTCCCAGAAACACATTCAAACGATGAAAACTAGAGATGAAATCTGCTGATCATGATATTGCTGTCATATGGCTCAACATTCAATGTAGTGTAGAGAAAACTAGTTAACACAACCAAACAAGGCGTCTAACAGACGATTCTCAAGAGGAAATGCCACACAGAGAAACAAAACTTTACAGATGTTCGCAGCTGTAAAATGTGTCCTTTGCTATCGTTACTAGTTGCATTTGCCGCACTCGTTGCCTTAGAGTAACCACTGTTAACAGTAAACGGTAACCACTGTTTTCTACTTATCTTTATCAATAAGTTTCAAATCAAACCTGTTTTTCTCGATTCAGAAAATTTCGACGCAGAACAAACCCCACGTCAATGAAATATTCAAATAAATTCAGAACAAACCCCACGTCAATGAAATATTCAAATAAATTCATCAAAACGTATTTTGTTTGACAAAAAGAGTCTTTGCGGCTATTGCCTTCTATACAAGCCGAAGCCACATATGCTATCGGAATGAGTGAGTGATAGTAACATTTGAATACCCAACTTCACCAAATTTCGACCTGATGTCACTTATTGTTTATTTTGGAGTATCTTCGTAGTTCGGCATTCGCACTAGAGATTATTGGGCACAGCATACGCTGAAGAAAGAGGAATCTCTTTGAAACAAATTATTTTGTGCCTAAACTACCCAAACTGTCATTTTTTCAGTATCTGGAGGTCAAAAGCATGGGTATGGGAAGAGGGCTCGATAGACAATTGATGGAAAAACTGACTTCGAATTTTTCGCTTGAAGGCGGGCATCACCTGCCTTCAAGCCATCCTGGCCAATGAATATGCAGAGGGTTAACGTTAAGACTAACAACTTCATACGGCCTAGCCACTTGCCTCTTCAAGGGAGGGCTGCAAGTGGCTCTGTGTCAAAAGCTCAAGGGAGAGAAAGTTGGATTTTGACTTATCGGAATAGGGGGGTCTACTTTTTGTCGGCAACTTAGGAGAGATCTTTTTAGCCTGATGTTATCTTGGACTGTCCCTTATGATTCACAGTCAGGCTCACGCCTTGTGGCAGCTCCACCGGTGAGGTAGACCACTGTGGCTGGGGTAGGGGGGGGAGGGGAATGTGTAGTTTCCAAAGGTGGATGCATGGTAGGGACTATTAGTTTGCTGTAATCTTGAGTGTATTTTGGTGAATCCACTCTGATATATTTGTATATCATTTTTTTCATCTACATTTCAGACAAAGTATGAGTAGTGCTTGAAGACAGCTTTTGATTTGTGAGGAATAATTAACATAAATATTGCCATTTCCCTCAACTAAATCATTGTGAGTTTTAATGAGTCAGAATGCAGCAATTAACACATTCCTTCAACAAAATTTCTCAGCATTGTTCCAACATAATCGGATGAACACAAGAAAGAATGAACAAAAAAATAGAGAAATACTGGAACCTAATTTGATGACTTGTTTCACCTTCGACTATTACTGTCCTCGTCGAGATGAAAATATTTTTATTTATTAGTCATCTATATTTTCTGCCGTCCTTGTTGCTTAGTGATTTTTGCCTCCTTTCTGTATTTCTATGATGCAGAAGATATATTTTTTCGTCTCTTTCGAGGTAGAAATGGTTTTTACCCAGTGAAAAATTTGACTCAAAATGTATAGCTAATGATGTTTTAAGGAGAGAAAAAAAATAAGGCGATTGATTTTATTCTTAGCCTGGATGAATATTCACAATTTTAGGCACCAAATCTGATATTAGGGTTGACAGACTGTCTGTCAAAATCTGACCAAACGTCTCTCAAAGCGCGTTCAAGATAACGTCAAATTTCACACCTGCTTCGATCGGTCTGTTGTTTAGTCGTCTCCAAGGTAAGAAAAATGACGTTTTTCCATAATTATTTTCGGTATTTCTGCTTTTAAAGTGAGAGTTACTTGACCTATACAGCACTAATGTATGCGATACAATGTGATCTTTAGCTCATGCGAGCATAGCGATTTCATTTGCACCTCTGTATTGTATTTATGAGGATTTTAAATGATTTTGATCGGAAAACACAATGATTTAAGCAAATTCAGTTACATCTCGGTTTGCGAACTATTGTTAACCCTTAGAAAGCCTTACTAAAATTTTCTCTTTCGTGAATGAATGAAAAAAATTTTATCTCGCGTAGATATATATGATATATCCATTTTGTAATCAATCAACCGCCCCACCTGTTCATATAGCCTTGCTTCCTGTGAGCACATTTCACTTTTCACCATCACATTGTCTTGTGTCACACATTTTTTAGCGTCTTCCTCGAGCTTTTAGAATTTGGGCTAAGCTCATTTGTTGGGTAAGTGTGTTATAAAACGGCTTAATTGATGCACGCGCTTTTCTTTCTGCGTTGATTTTGTTCACGCGATCTTAGAGCAGATTTAAAAGGTTTACGCTCACTGAAATGTGGGTTTTTGAGCAAGTATTCGGAGCAAGGTTTTTGTTTAACGTTTTTCCAGTTTGCAGCTTGGTGTTTGTTCTAAAGGTAAACGTTGACAATCGCAGACGCTTACTGAAACCAAAACCCAGTAGACTTCGTTATGGTATCAGGCAAATTCGCGTCTCAGTTAGAAGCGTGAAATTCAGCTTTTTGGATGTTATTTTTTTCATTTGTTAGCTGGAAAAAATAGCAAGAACAACATCTCATCCTTGAAATGGTCGTTAGCTAGTTTTTCGCCCGTTAATCCACAGGAATAGGAAATTAGAAAATTAACTTGACTTTTGAAGTTAATTTAGCGGCTTTAGTCTTTAAATTAAAAGCATATAACTCATAACTCCTTGGGATTGAAATATATCTTCCATATCACTCTATTCACGAACACCGGGTCAGTTTGGAATTTTACACGGACGTTAAAAGAAGTTAAACCCTCTATGGGTATAAAAAACAATGATTTGACCTTGCCAGTTAAAATAAGACATGAGATAATGGTTTTTGCTTTTTTTCTGTTTGCAAGTCAATTAAGTAAATGACACGATTTGCAAAATCTTCTGAGCAAATTTTTAAATTGCAATTCTAAAAAGCCTATTAACAGACTGTATGAAACGAAACTGAGACAGACAAATCGTCTTAGGTCTAAACAGAAACTGAACTTGTAACTGTACATGTCTGTTGAAAAAAAAATAGAAAACTTTCGGTCATTTTAGGGCGACCTTTCTATCCTGTCTAACATTTGGTTTGCTTTGATATTGTTAAAAGTGGCAATATACTTTTTTTTTTTCGTGGACACGTCATTAAGGTTCATATCTCTCTTTTTTTTTTTCCGCCGGTACGAAAACAAGAGCAAAAGAGGATTACTATTGGCGCTGAAAAAGGGCTTCATTGGGAATTTAATTAAAAAAGGACACAATTTTTTTCGTATTATTTATTTTTTCTTTGCATCAGCGAACAAATGAATTAATTACATGTAGGTGGAAATCCAGGAAATATCACAATTTAGTAAACGAAGAATATGATTGGCTTATAATTCACCTGTGTCAACTGCGATTTCCGCCGGCTGGAGTTTTTTGCAAAATACATGATTGTTTTTAAAGATTGATAGCTATCTTTCATTTTATGCCCTGAAGCCATCAAAGAATGTTTTAATTTACAACGCAATGTGGATCAAAACTTTGATTATATATTATCTACAAGGAAAACCGCTTCGTTTGTTAAACTTAGCTTCGTTGTTCACAGATGTTATGTCTGTAGCTTTCAATCCCTCAAATTTATGTAAA
Organism: Pocillopora verrucosa; assembly: GCF_036669915.1. Taxonomy (NCBI): domain Eukaryota; kingdom Metazoa; phylum Cnidaria; class Anthozoa; order Scleractinia; family Pocilloporidae; genus Pocillopora; species Pocillopora verrucosa. The sequence continues at coordinate 961,819 of NC_089324.1, forward strand.
TACGAAATGGCTGCGCGTCGCTTAATCTGAACCTCAAAGAGCTTCAGCTAAAGGTAAACATCAACATTCATTATATTTAAAAATTTTCCAGGTATCAGTGACCTAGATCAGTTTGTTTGTTAACAGTTATAACCGCTCTTTGTGCCTTAAGTCAAAGGTACTGTGCCTTTCGATAGCATGCGAACCAATCTTGAGGCTGAATGCCAAACTTCGAGAGAGTTTCGATTCATGTCGCATTAATCATTTTTGCTGGGGATGTTTAGTTGTGGATTATTATGCTTTGGGACATTTCCAACAGATTATAAGAGTGTCTAAGGTCGTTCTAAAGAGCCTTCGGGTCGATTGTAAGTGCTTCTCGGGCACTCTTAAATTTCAGATCAATAATCAGTGTACCACTAAAAGCGTGTATTGAATTTGTCTTACTACAGCTGAATATATATCGATCTTATTTCGCTCCTTTTCGTAAGACTGCTCTTATCGGGTTTTTTTGGTTTTTTTTTCGGTTTCATTGCAATTGCTTGCTTTGTTTCAATTGCAACTGTTTATCTCGTTTCTGCAATTTTTACTCGTGGATAGGCCAAGATGCGTAGAACGAGTACCGTGCAGAAAATGGGATATGCAAATTTATTTACTCACTAAAACGAACACAAGTTGATATGTAATAGTGTAGTTTGATCGTTCGGGTGAGTGTAGTCCTGAGAAGGACTGTTGTCGGTAGTGGTGACTGACGTTTCGACAACCTGAGCGGAAGTCATCATCAGAGGCAAGTGAAAGGTTGTTGTCAGTCGAATGTACTTAGTCCGGTCAGGTTGTCGAAACGTCAGTCACCACTACCGACAACAGTCCTTCTCAGGACTACACTCACCCAGACGATCAAACTACACTATTACATGTTACCCCCGGGTTCAAACCATTTACTGTACAAGTTGATATCTTTTATGCTCGGGGCAGGGTGTACTTTCTAATGGGGATGTGCCATTGATAGGGTCGTATTTTCAAAACTGGATTGACTATTGTTGGGTTGCATTTCAATTGAGCTACTAGAATCGGGTGGCACCTAACGGGATTTTGGGGGTGAGGAAATTCTGGTTTGTAGTCTCAATGGGACCTATCGTAGGCTGCCTGATACCAAACTTGACCTCCTAGGTCTTACCCTAACGACATGTCTCTTTTCTAATGGTAAGAAAAGATAATGACCTCGTTGTGCAACTTAACGATACAGAACACAGACTAATACGAGTGTGCGTCTTAATTTAATTTTCCCTTTATCCTAGAGCTAAGGCTTCGGAGATCATTGGCTCTGTTTGAGACAGTATGAGCGACGGTATTGACTTGTTACTCCTGTGCTTATTCACAATCCTGATTCCAGTATGTCTCGTATTTAATGCTTTGGTTTTCGCTGTTATTTATCGGAGCAAATCATTGCGAATTCCCATGAACAACTTGATCTTCAACTTAGCGATAACAGATTTTGTGATTGGTTTATTCATCTTCCCTCGTCACGTGCTTTTCAGTGTCATTGCATTACGTCATCCAGTAGACACCACAGGTAACTACTTTTGCAAGTTCGTAACAGGGAGTGGTACCCTATGGACTAGTTCCACGGCGTCTGGGTTTTTACTCATTGCCATCGCCGTCGAACGCTATACGTCCATAATGGTTCGTAGCCGAAGGGCGCCGCTTACAACCTCGCGCATCAATGCCGTTGTGGCGTTTTGTTGGCTCTCAGCTTTCGCGGCGAACTTGCCAACGCTTATCGTTTTTGCCTACGACGAAACGATTGATTTCTGCGTGGAAAACTGGCCAAACTGGGTTTCGCCCAAGGCTTATGTGATATGTATCTTCTTCCTGGGCATAAGCTCAGTTCTTGTGATGTTCCCTTTGTATTTTCGAATCATTTACACGCTATGGTGCAGACAACGCAGGGCAACGGAAATCTCACAGGCGGCCAGATTACGCGCACGCAAAAACATCACCAAATTGCTAGTTTTGGTGACTTTTATTCACACAATTTGTCGTTTGCCTAACTATATGACTTATCTATTAACCTACTACGCTCCCTCAGTCAACTATGGTTCCAACACATACAACTTTACAGTTCTGTTGATTCTGCTGAACTCCGCTGTGCACCCGTTCTTATTGTGTTGGAACATGCAGGGCTTTAGAAGACCCCTGTTTGTGTTGTTTTGTTGTTGCCAAGCCAATAGGATATTTACTGAGCCTGAGCTTGAGCCCTCCCACGTGAGTACTCCGCCCGTCAGAGGATCTGCCTTCCTTCTAAGAACCCCAGAACAAGCGCGCCCACGAACCACATGAATGTGTGGACAACAGAACGTCGGATCAAGGCAGCACTATTATATGGTTTACTGAGCAATCAGTTATGAACGAAAACCTTTTAAAATAACGTACAGTTATTATCACCGTCATTATTATAAAAATTATCATCAATATTATCTTTATCATTATCACTATTAAATCTATTGTTATTTATATTACCCAGTGAAGTATCAGCGCGTACCTGAAAAAAGTAAATCATTTAACAACCGTAAAGAACTTCTTTCCAAGCGTGTTTACGCTCCGTTTAAAGTTGTGGCATTCCCCTTCCACCGTCATTGCTTTGGTTCGATTTCCGAACTAATAAATGTAAAATAAGAATTCATTTTGTCTTAGATGTCGTCTTTCCTGCCAGGAATTTTGTTTCCGGTTTGGTCGGTTTCTCTTTCTTCACGAGCCAAATTTTTATTCGACCTGGATCAGGGAACGAAGTACCATTCTGTGGATGTATCAGGGCTAAAATAAAATGTAATTCCGTGCAATTCATTTAGTTCAGTGGAGGATACACTAAACAATTCACTGAATAAGTGTTGTCGCTTACTCGTCCCACGATGCGCCATTGTTCATTCAAATAATCATAATATTCGATTGAAGTTACTCCACGCCCACCAAAACAATATATCTTATTTTCATAGACCACGTGACCGAACTCACTTCTGTTGTCGTTTAACTGCGCAGGAGCAAATACCCATTTGTCTTCCTTAGGGTGATAAACCTCCATGCTCCCTAAACTTTGTCGATCACTGCGTCCACCGAAGACAAAGATACTACCTGCCCAGGTTACCACGCCCATACTGAAACGAGGTTCTAGAAGGCCTGGCAGCAATTTCCATTTTTGAGATCGTATGTGAAAGCTTTCCATCGAGTTCAGCGGTCCATCGTCATTAAGTCCCCCAATGACGTAAATCTTTCGACCCAAAATAGCCACACCTATGAGAGAAAATTTAAAACTTCAAAGGCCTACCATATCTTTTTAAATGAGGGGCTCCACTATGGTGAAGGAAAATCGGTTAAGCGTGTAGGTACACTTATACCTAAGAAAAAACCTCCAGACTGGGAAATTTTTCTCACTCTTTGCTTACACCAATAAAAATTGTCAAAAACAACTTATTCGATCGGCATTTGTCGTTTTAGAAAAGAAAGGACGAGTGAACAGCGTTTGAGAAAGAGGGATCCAGAGTAAAATACGAAGTGACAATTAGTACTTAATGGGCGCCTAGTTTTAAACCGGAAAAACAACAACAACACCAACAACTCAAAAAGGAATCACCAGAACGTAATGCAGGACAAGAAGACGACAGAAAGAAAAAATACAACGAAAAACAGAGAAACCAGGAAGAGAAGATTACCAGTGCATCTCCTACGTCGATTCATTTCAGGTAGTGAGCTCCATACTCCATGACAAACATCAAATTTGTGGGCAGACATGTCGTCTGGCTTCCCACCAAACACGTAGATGTTGTTTCTATCAGAACACACTCCTGACTCCCGTACGGCACGCCCTTAAATGACAAACATACTGTCACGTGATAGTTCACATCCATTTTAAAATAGAAATCTTAGGCTGACATAATTAGTCCTGGGGAGGGGGGAGGGCGGGAAAGCTTAAAGGGTCAATTCATAATTTATTTCATAGACTTTTCTCAGAAAACTAATTTTATCATTGTCAAAATTTTCCTTTTAGTAACACTTTGATCCTTCCCCCAACCAAAATGTCCCAAAGTGCTAAAGTCCGTCTCTAGACATCTTTAGCTTAAAAACATGATCCAACAGACACGGCTAATCGTTGAACGTTCGCGGTACCGATAGAAAAAACCAAGAGAAGAGAAAAACTTACCATCGCCAACCCAAGTCCATTTCTTTGTCACAGGGTTGAATCTGTTCACTGCCCTCCTGGACACGATATAAAGCTCACCCTGCACAAGAAATGCACAGTGGTAATTATCTTCTTTACTTGCATCGCTAAATGACGTCAGCTTGGGGCAGGGAACGCATGCACGTTGCTCCTCATCAAAGGTGTCAACCCGGTTTGTCTTCATACTGAACAGGTAAACGATCTTCCGAGAGTTTCGAGGTTTTCCTGAATCGTTATTTTCTTGTGACAACTTCCTAGCAGCCAGAGCATCTTCCACGTCCTTGCGGCATTTCCCTTCGCCTTTCACGAGTTCGGGAAGTATCCGTGTTTGAAGGAATTTTGTAGTGATTTGACGGAAGCGGATGGTTTTCAAAACTGTGTCCAGCTCTTTGTTCCTAAAGGATGATATGGAGACAGGCCTGACCAGTTTATTATTAGCTCTAGGTATTGTCACCAATTGAGATCGATTTGATGATTTCGCTGCCCTTTGTCTAAAAAAAAAAAATCCATTTACGAAAAAAAGAGGCTAGAGTCCAAACTCCCTAAAAATCTGGAGATTTATTTAAACAAACGAAGACGTGGATAGTCTAAACGTGGTCGTCGATGAAAATTGTTACGGCCACGAAAGACGAAACATTTTAAGAGAGAAGCTCCGTAAAACGTTTTAACTAGCTGCCAAACCTGTGAGTGTACACTAACAAAACTGTGTTGTGCGTAGAGAACAAATTGTTAAAAAAAATTGTCGCCTGAATGTCATGTTTTGTAAGAAAGTAGCATCGAAAAAACTTGAAACTGCACAAGGGCGCTGAAAAAGGCGTGAGAAAAATTAAGGGAACTAAAGAAACCGAAAAAGGCGCTAATGAAGAACAAATTACAAACAAACGCTAACGAGGTAGTGAAAAATAATACTTAAAATCAAACACTGACAAAAAGAAACCAAATGAATTTTGCCACTAAAATAACTTAATGAAAGATAACCAAAAATCTACATCTTACACTATGTACCGCTTGACTGATTGGGAAGACAGCGCAGGAAATATTAAAGCCTTTTTCCCGTTTCTGCTTCTAACTGTATAGATCATTCATTAAAATTAATTATCAGCTCCTCTTCTAACCTTTTTTCAGGATCGTGTTTGTACCATTTCCACACCGCTTCATACACTTTTTCCTCTTTTCTGACCTTTAGACTGTTACTTCCGAGTAAGGAAGTTATCTGATGCGCTGACAGCTTGACAAAATCATCTTCGTTCACGATTTGTAAGAAGTTCCATTCCATGTATTCCATTGTTTTGAGTTTTAATTGCTCGAGGCCAAGAGTCTCCGCTAGTTTGTGATACCCCACACAATTTTGGTTTCTCAAATGATCGATAGCAAATCGTTCGCAAGCAATGACAGCCTCTTCGATCTGAAGGAGTCCATGAATAGGTAAAGGAATATGTGAGTGAACAAATAACTACATGAATTTAAAAAGGGAACAAGTTTCAATTCCAAACGCAACAATTTCCTGAACACTGTGTGATACATAATTTTACGCTTTTGTTACGAAACAGTTACAGATTGTTATCATAACTGATCATAACAGATCATAACTGATCTGTGTTAGTCGAAGGTCAAAAAATCTGCCAGTATTTGTTTGTTTGTTTTTTTTTGTTTCTACCTGGTTAAGAATATAATCACCGTAAGCGGCTGGTTACCAAACTCATATGGACTGAAAACAAATAACAGTAAGGTAAAACAAATATCGTTCAAATAACCTTTAAGTAGTGCAACAGCTGTAATAAGTCCTTAATATGATCCAGTTGCAAAATCAGTTTTCCTTCATACAAAAAATCCAAAGCATTTAGCATTAGCAAGTTGTCAAAATTCCATGGTATTTCTAGTTCCACGAATGACTCTTCGCATTCACTTTCGTCATGTTCAGCCGCTAGCTTTTCACGGAAGAAAGGACAAGTTGCCGCCAAAACTACACGATGCGCAGGAAAACGCCGTCTGTCGCAGCAAATATATACGTCGCATAATTCTTCCTTCGCACGCATCTCTTGAAAAATACGGAAGGCTTTGTGGCTGTGAGTTTCCCACTGGAAAACAATTTCATTCGCCACAACTGCTTGTGAGGGAGGAGAATTAATTTGTCTTAAGGACATCTCGTTGTTCAGTGTGAGCGAATGTTCAAAACGACTCTTCGACACAGCGATCTGTTTGTTTTTAACTTCACAACTACGCTGGACTTGTAACACACTGGATTCATCTACATAATTAGTTTATTAAATATTTAAAGGATGATCACTATCAATTTTCTTACTACAACATTAAATACAAAAACCGGTCAGATAACCAGCTCCTGGTGGGAGAGATGTAAAGAACGTCCATTTATATGTTGATGTAAGTGATGTTTTATTTATTTATCTTTTTTAATTCCGATAAAAAAATAACATAAAATTGATTAAGACCTAGCCTGACCATTACACGATGCAACTAGAAAGTCTTTAACAAGAAAAATCTCTCAAAGGAAAACTTTTAAGAATTATTTTTAGTTTGGACTTGTAACAATCGTATCTGGTATCAAAACTGGTATCTGTCTGTCACACATAAATTGAACTCATTACACTACTTGCTCGTGCAGGTAACATTTGAAATTTGGCAGAACTTTCAATTCAAGGCGCAGGTTTAATTTTAATCAATCGTTCTGTTAAAAAGAGAAATTTATCCCCTGCTGAGAAATTTAAATGTTTCAGCTCGTAGATACGGCTCGTCTGACGCGCATGCAAATTTTAATCTGCAAAAAGGGTTTGCAACGGATTCATTGCATTTGTGTTAGTTAGACGAGGTAGTTCTCTTCTGTGAAAGATGGATATTCAGTTAATAATCATTTGCGTGTCACAGTGAAACCGTTTGCTAAACAGGAATACACGGCATGGTGATCGGCAAGGAGAATTTCAACTTTTATCTATTGATCCTAATCAACGCCTTCGAACATAATTTAACGCCCCACGCAGGTGCACTTGGACAATGCATCTAATAAAAACACTGCAAATGTTTATTAATTATCGCCTTTGTTGATGTACTGCGAAGTGCTATTAACTGAGAGTAAAAAAACGTGTTAACTGTAGAAGTGCTGACACTTTTATATTATCCATTATGATACTCGGCCACTTCTCACTGTGCGAAGAAAAGAAAAAAATTTTCAGTGGTAATAATTGGCTTAAGAGAAAAACGATTTAGGACTCAATAGAAGCGAGTTAACGGCCGAGTGCAAAGCTGATTTTAAAATATTAACAGTATAGGGCACAGATAGGAATTATCCATTGAAGTTCAAAGAAATGACAGATGAATAGCCTACTAACTCACGGCCATTATATTAACAGCTATCTAATTGCAAAACATCGTGGACATCTGCATTCTAGAATGTATCGAGAAAAGATGGTGACACCTTCATAAAAGGTTTATGTGCTTCACATAAATGCAGTTTTTTTCAGTGAAGTGCTTGGAATCAGTATGCAAACGTAAGTGATAACAGCTCTGTGCTAATACTGATCAATCATGGAACGAGGCTATCGCAGACCGTAGACGTTGTTAAAACTTGCCTTTAGGCCTGTCGACTTTTAGAGCGGGGGGTAGTTGGCGTATGACTCATTGGGAGCCAAAATGCGAGTCCTTATCTTTCTCTAACCCTGTCATTAAGCCTTAATGAACACGGCATACAATGTCGTCATTGGTACTCTATGTGATTCAGATCACATTTCAACCTGTAGGTAAAATTACAAGTTACGAATTGATCTTAGCTGAAATTTCCTCTATCGCTAACCTTCCCCTCCCCTCTCTTTTGACCTTGTAGCTCGATGGGTAGCGGCGTTCAACTTGTAGCTTGGGGCACAATTTAGTCCTCATCAGAGCCTGAATTATTGAACAGGTGTAATGGATCCAGATGGGAACATTATCAGACAGGATGCTTTGCTTTTTATTTCTCTTTTATTAGTTTGCGTTAAAATCATCCCTCCGGTCGTGTTCAAAGATCAATCCACAGCCTTTTCACGAAAAAAATATTTTCATAGAGTGAAATTTAGAAAATCATAACCTCTAGAACGACTATCAGCTTCTCAGCCTATAGCAATCTAGAAAGATGTCACAATTTCTCTTTTTATTACCCGCGGTGTTATTTGCATACTGATTGTGAGTCCTAAGGGTGTTTGCGAAAATTTTTTGCATTGCAAATATATTTTCACCAATTAGTATTCATGTCAGTTGCGCTAGAAGCTTCACAGGCGGAGTTCAGAGCTAATCCAGGCTATTTGATATGAAGCTTTTTGTTTTTGGCCGTGCGAATTGCTGCTCAGCATGTTCCAGCGAGTTCTAACGTCTGAGCATCGAAGCTGAAATGATAAGTAGCCTCGCAGATCAGTTTTTGGTGCGTAAGGATCTTCCCACGTGGCCCTCACCGTCGACAACAACGAGCTTCTTTGTCAATTTGTGAGATGACCGAAGTCGGAGTTCATGTTAGTTATCTCGTTTTTTTCTCGTCATGCTGCAATCCACTTTAGCTTACGGATATTTTTTTAGCCTTGGGAGAACTGAGTCAGCAAATCTTGTGTTTCAAGCGGCTAGTCCCACACCGTTCCCTTAAACACCACGTGACCCCCCAAATCCCCCCTACCCCTACCCCCTTCCCCTACCCCTCTTCATACCCCACCCCCTACCCCTTACCTCCCTCGTAAGGAGATGACGATGACTGGTTCCTAAAGAAGATTTTGAATGTTTTATTCCCACCATCCTGAACTCTGAATTTATTTTTGTTGCCATTTTTGTACATCTTTTACTAGGTGATAATGAAACAGAAAGCTGGGGATAGTAATGGATCGATCGCTATCAAGAACAACATTCTATAAACAGTTGCCATTACCACAGGTCAGTTGATAACCTTTTCTAGTCTAATTTTTCTTTAACCTAAGATCTCCCCAATAACTCTGCTTACTGTCTGCCATACAATTCTTACGATGTTAATTTGGAGTTGGATCAACTAATAATTCCCTTCTGATATTTTTCTTTATTTTCATCACTTGTCTGCTTGATATTGCATTGATATTGGAAGGAGAAATTCTAAGTTTATCCGTTTGACTCTAACGCAAGAGTGGCTCTAATTTTTCCTGTGCACGAGATCTCCACACTTAAGTTTTAAATCATTTCTGAGTTGAAAGATTGTTTCAGTAGAATGGTTTTCATGTATACATTTATACTCTGTGAAAGATAATTTGGTTTTGCTAACTAATAATATACATGAAAAAATTCCGCACGTCTGATTGGCTGAAAACGAGTGAATTTTAATGTAACTCGAGTGCAAAATTGTAACACGAGTGCAAAGTTTTAACACGAGTGTAAATTACGAATTTCGGCCGTCTTGACTTTCTGTGATACTAAAATATATAAGGAAATACAAAAGTGTATACCATTGTGCTATACCGTTACATGCTAAGACAATCTGTGAGGTATAATCTTTTACAAACCACTTTGATATTATGCCAGTGTACAAAGAATGAATAAAAAAAGGAATTTTCGGTTTTATTTTAACATAACAAGGAAACGTGAGCTAAAAAAAAAACGAAAAAAAAAAAAAAACGCATCCCTTCCAAGCAACGGAGGAAAAAATCAGAACGATTCAATATCTGAATTTAAAACTATTTAATCTAAATTTTACAAAAACGATATAAGGAGGTGTAATGAGTATGCCATGAGAAGCAGATTCTGGCCGAGAATTAAGCGGTTTAAATCGTGACTTTTAACCCTTTGACACCTAAGAGAGACTAACATCTAATTTCTCCTTACAATATCAGCCCTGAATCAAACAAAAAGGTCAGGAGAATAAAGGAAATGATCATCAACTAAAAAAGCTTTTGATTGCTAAACACATTCTCCTTGTCAGCACCTAAGGAAATGTATAGAGAACGGAATGGAGAATAGGAACACTGATCGTAGGGTGTTAAGAGTTAAGGGGTAAGTTTCTAAAGAAACTGTGGTGCTGCATCGCTAATCGCTCTGACGAAGGGCTAACGCTCGAAACGTCAGCTTTTTTACCCTTTACGGTGGCTAATTTACGTTTTCAACCCAGTTGTTAACACTAAATTACCTGTTAAGAGTTAACCCAGCCTGATGCATCGAAAAGGGTACTAGACATATAGTGATGTCTTAGACATAGATATACCGATTTATGCATTCAAAAAAAAAAAGATGGGAAATAAATTAAAAAGTAGATTGATCAAAAATAAAGGGGTAAGTTTCTAAAGAAACTGTGGTGCTGCGTCGGTGGGAGAGTATAGCAGGTAATTTAGTGTTAACAACTGAGTTGAAAACGTAAATTAGCCACCGTAAAGGGTAAAAAAGCTGACGTTTCGAGCGTTAGCCCTTCGTCAGAGCGATTGGAGGAATTGTGGGTTGTGTTGATCAGAAATAAATGTATTTATCGCAAATTGGGATAATATCTGGCGTTGCAATAAATTTGTCTTTACATGTCCAATGTTTAATCTAAGGACTATGGTAGAGGATGTATGAAAAAAAATTATCTTGAGTATTTTCATCTCTTTATGATTATTTTGCCTTAATATCAAACCAATCTTGGAAAGCGTAACATTTTCTTCTTTTCGACTGGAAACTTTGAAGTTAATTCAGAGGAAGGTTTCGACGAATCCAATGTACAATTCAAGTAGCATTACCTTCACCATTACTCAATTCAAAATATCCTCAAAAACTTTACGATGAATTTTTTTCCTATAGGTTTGAAAGACGATGGCACTAGACAAGAGGAATTTATGGGCTTGAATAAAGTTTTTCTCCCTTTGACACATGCGTAGTTAAAGGAGTGTATGCACACCGGAGCGCTTTTCAAAGGGCCAACGTTATTCCGTATTTTTACGCGAAAATATCACTGGCAACAAAATGACCTAAAATCTATTTTTCCGAAAAAAAACTGAGTCTTTTGGCGGGAAATTATAACCAGGACTATTAATAACCTTAAATAAAATACATTTGTGAAAATAAACACTGACCAGGAAAAGTTTTTATCAAAAAACTTTTTTTTTTAATCTAAGTCTTTTGGCTGGAAATTTTACGGTGGAAAAAAAGGTTTGCTATTTTGAATTGTGTCTTGTGTTAATCAAAAAATATTCTAAGTCTTTTGGCGGGAAAAATCTTGCTTCGTCAACAAGATTTTTTTTCTCATCGAAAGCCATGGATATATTTTGTTTTAATACTAGACTCTGTTCAAATTCGCAAAAATTTTTTTCCTTTCGGCAACCCTCCATACGCGAAAAAAAGGAAAAGAGATAGCCTATATTTTGACTTGTTACCAGGCCCTTTAAATAGCGCGGATTTTTTTTATTTGCTTGTACTGTTAATAAGAGGCAGAGGAGGGATAAACATACAATACAAGTTTTTCTAAGTCTACTTTTTTTTTTATTAAGGTTTGAAAAGGTTTAATAATTAATATGAATAAGCACTCTACAAACATTGTTAATAATCAAGTCTAAAGACAAGATAATCTTTTGAATAAAACAGCTCTAAGGAAATTTGTGGATTTACATTTGTTCTACCGCAAAGTGCTATTGCCTTGTTTTTGATAAATTTGAAGCGAAAACATTTCAACAAATAAACTAAGACAGAAACAGATTCACGAAATAAACTGGGAAAGATTTGACAAGTCTGAAAATTGTGCTAAAACTAGTAATTGGTAGAATTAAGTGCTGACTAAATATAAAACTTCTGAGCGAAACGACAAGCTCTCAGTTCTAATGACTATGTTTAGAAAAAAACCGAAATAAACTCGCCGTATTTATGATTGTTACGGAGAGAATCACTGCTATTACAAAGCATCTCGTACCAGTGGCGTTCACTTCAGTACCAACTGTGTCCTACAATCTAAGTCGATCAATTTTAAACTATTTTGAACTGCGGATGTGAAAAATTCACCTTGCTTAGATTCTTAAATTTGGATAATTCGAACTTTTCCTCTTGCCTTGCCTAAATATTTTCTCGATATCAAACCTAGGATTGAAAGTGTCCATTTTTGATAATGAGAAGTCTGAATTTGTTAATTCTTGCAGTTATTGGTAACATTTAATACCTTTTAAGTGATAAGTTTCTAACTGTATTTCTTGACCAACTAAGTTTTCACTAGTCTTTGATTTCAGCCTCTCTTTGCCTTTCTCGTGCTTTGGATCTTCCAACAGCAAGATGGTGTCAAAGGAACTGCAAGACAATACGACAGATGTGTCAGAATAAAGGATGACGCTAACCTTGCTTATAAAATACAAATGGAAACACTCATAAATCCATGACTAGACGTAATACGATTGCAAAGAGAATGATTGATGCTTGGTAAAACTTTGTCAATATGTTAAAAAAACGTTGAGGCGATGCGTTTTATAATTGCACAGAAAAACTACTTATTCATTTCATTACTTTGGTAAAGTTTATAGAGAACACTTTGAAATAAATTTGGAACTGAAAAAGCCCTGCTATTATGGACCATTTCTTGCCAATTCATAATTATTTCGAGCAAGGGCTGCAATTTGTTTTTTAGCAAACATGACAGCTAAAAACTTGAAAGGCGGTTAATAACGTCACCCATATATAACGCGACTAGGCCGCAGCACCTAACTATTTTGCCAATGTCGAAAGCGTGCACGTTTAATGCAAATACGCGGGGTTTGAAAACAAATACAAATGGGTTAGAGGCATCTCTTTGGATACTAGGTTTTCAAATGGTTTCCGAATTTTTCCTAAAAATATTCTACGTTTTCCAAAACACGGTGAAGATGTAATCCCATTTTTTGCCCTTTATCGGTGAGAAAACTTGACGTTTTTAAAAATTAAAACTTTTTCTCAAAGCCCGGCGGAGAGTTCCTAAACATTCCGATCATTCTTTGTTGGTGACGTAACTAGACATAACGCGTCACTTCCAGCGAAAAATCATTTGCACGATGTTTAATTCCAAAGAGAATTATTTACCCCCATTATTAGTTTGAAAAGTGCCAAAACATATGTTTATTTAAAGCCCATTGCCATAGACAGAATTGGCCGAGACATTTTTTCAGATCATATGCCGTATTCTTTTTTTTTGTTAACGGCAGGTATTAGCTTACACAATGTTAATTTTTAAAATAAATTTCATAAATCTCGTTAATGATCGGGTATATGTTCATATCCAAATTTCTTTTTATCAAGTGGCTTGAACAAGAGCCTCGATAACACAAATACTCTTTGTAAAAGCGATGAGGCTTGAGCTTGAAGATTTGAAATTGATCTTGCCTCACATTTCTCATAAATTTCGAATTGTTCGTTAAAAATTTTGCTGGTCTTTTCTTTTCAAGTGAAATTGTGTTTGAGACTTAAAAATAATCTCCTAAAGCCAAAACGTTTCAAGGTTAGATATTTTAGCCGAAGTTATCAACAAGGACCATGTGTTTATATCAATTAGATCCCATGTGAAAAGCAGCACATATGCACATTTGATACCTATTTCGCAAATTAGAAACTGTGGCTTACCTGTAATTATTTGCCTCTGATTCCTCTTTATCAACTCGTGTGGTTTTGTCAAGCATTTCTATCACTTCATTTCATATACAAGTACAGAAAATATAATCAGAATTACTTCCTGTGTTTCCATAGACTGTCTTGAAATTGTTAAATTATTTTTCCTAATGAATCACTGTTAAATCAGAAGAGACTCCACACAAAAATAGTCCTAATGTTTTCTATGTTTTCTCTTTCGAAAATTTCCTTTCGGTCCAGTCAGATATCTTAAACGTATATCAATAAAGCAGAAGGTAAATTTACTTTAGTAAAGGTAAATTTAGTATATTTTTCCTTAGTGTGGTATTTAAACACCAAGAGAACAAACTCTGACTGAATATATTCACTACTGGGCTTGGATGGACTGACTCAACAAATTTTTGAGTTCTCCCTCGAAATAGCTCTATTTTTTTCATCGTTTTTTTGAACGTAGATATGAATTGAGCATTAGTTAGCGAGAACCACGTCGAAAAACTAAAAATTTAAATTGGAAATCTATAAAGTTCATTCAACGCGGTGTATACAACAACTTATGAATTGAACTAACTCGCCCTTACCGTGTGTTCGGTTGTGGAAGACCTTGTCGTAAACAGGCACATCACGTCAAATAGGTCTTCAAGAGCAAGCAATTTCCCGATGCTTCTGGCCACGTTTGAAAGTTAGACATGACTATGAAGACGGGTTTCTCCGGTTTGTTTCCGTGAAGTGAAACAGTTCAGACCACGAGGAACACTGAAATGTAAATGAGTTGAAAGATTTGCACATGCGAATTCGGCTTCACTATAAAGACCTGCGAGCGAGGCTGGTGTTCATTTGCAAAGCTAGGCTTCTTTCAGGCTTTTAATTTCTTATAACTCTTTGTTGTATTTTTATTAGAAAGAGTGGAAGAAAAGAAACGCATTCAAAAAACGATATTTTTCGTTGAAACAGAGAAAACCTTTGTAGGAAAAGGTGTTTTATATCGCTGAACTGTTTTATTTGCAGGCTAGGAGTTGGGCAAATTGTTTGTTTCTCTGAAAGCTGAGTCAAGTACATGAAATAGATGCTTACAGATACACCTTTGAAAAAGGTCACCTTCATAGAGAAAAAGATCTCTCCTCGTTTATTTAGTAAACCCAGTTTCCCTGACTAGTATCAAGAAACAAAATTCGTTCAGCACGTTGCTATGGAAACTAATAATTGGTAGCTCGATTCCAGAGTCTCTTGCTAATGATGATCCCAAATCTTCCCTTTAAATCTCGCATATTGTGTACCTCTGCAGTCATAAACAGATTGTCGTGGCGACAGTTATCTTTAGTTTAGTCTTTCAGTAAAATTTCGTGCAAAGCATCGCTCGCTTAATCGACTTATGGCTTAACCTGTGATCCCAAGAGAGGGATTCATCAGCTATTGGAGCATTATCCTGCCGTATAATTAAAATGGTCTTATTAGCCAGAAAGAATGTTTTCCACGCAATGTGAAGTAAGTCAGATTAAACGAATACGTAGCACTTTTAAAGCCAGAGTCTTCTGAAAAGAAGACGGCTCTGATTTCGCGTTTTTCTCTTCCGCAAAAAGTTAGTGAATGAAGTTGGTACGAATGCAATTTAGCGTGGAATGAATAAATGGGATTGTCTTTGTTAAATGTGATTGCCTGTTCGGGAAACTCTTTGTACTGACTCTACGAAATCAATGCAAAACAAATGTCTTTGAAAGACATATTAAATACGCTTCAAACTTCATTAGCTAGGTATTATAGTAATGCTTCACGAAGTATAAAGTTACATATCTTACATGAAATATTGAGCCTTCTAGCTGATGAACTGTTGCGCTCATTTACTATATTGCACGGTTAGTTTCGTGAATCTAGGTCTTAAACACGTGGTTGTTTTTGCTCAGAAGAGAAAATGACGTTTGTAGGCAATTGTCATTTCAAAAGAGAAACAATAGCACCCGTTTTACGTAGAGCAATTACCGCGGGTTTTAATTACGTCAGCTAAACGTTTAATTTTATGGCAATTGTATATAGACACTGATACTACACCATAGTTCAACCGTTGGAGACTGAAAAACAGACGTCGCCTAGTTGATGGGTGAATAAGTATGTTAAAACCACAGCAATTCGTGAAATTCCTGTTCTTGGTATCTGTCTCCTTTGCTTCTGCTGGTTATCATCCATCTTTACATTGGGACCCGCGGAATCCACTGTGAGTATTGATTACAAAAAAGATCTATTGTTATCTCCACGCGTACATGTTACTGAGGAAGCCAACTCTTATTACGTAACTGAAAGTTCGTTCGAAGAATCTTTCAGAAATATTAAATTTCTTCTTTATGGTATATCGAGGCAAGCTGTTGAAAGCCATTAGTTATGGTAACTAAACATATTGGAAGGAAAGTGCCAGTTTTTTTTTCCACTTAACTAACTGTAATGCATTGTTCCAACTTCTCTCTTTCCACCATAAATTGTGCTTTTGTTCACTGTTATAGTTTGGCACTATAATTTGTTTTAAATTGACTTGTTTGATTGAAAATATGATCGCCTTGAGAGCTTTCCCGAACATCCACTACCTGTTTTGGTTGCATGCATGCTAACAGCTTTTTTACATTATGCACTTACGCTGGTTCGATTACTTTTCTAGCTAATAGTTGCACTACGATTGTTGCTTATTTATTGACACTTATTTTGCAAGGTACATGTATGCTTGTAAATCGATCTTACTTATCAACCTGTCTTTTGACTGATTATTTGCCTTCTTTTTATTTATTTGTATACGTACTTGATTACTTTACAGATTTAAACAAAACGTGGAGATTAATGTTCTTCAAAATTCTAAACTCAACGTGTTGTGTCCAAACCCGGGAAGCGTCCTGCAGGATCAAGAATCCGGTATCCCACAAGAACTCATGTACGAAAACATGTGGATTGTCACTAAAGAAGAATATGATATGTGCAAAGTAAACATATCAGCTGGCAGAAGGATCTTAAGTTGTGATAGTCCTTTGAAGTTGAAATATTACCAAATGGTCTTTAGAGCATACAGTCCTCCACGCCTAGATGAGTCAGTGGATATCCGTTTAGAGTTTGCACCGGGAACAAAATATTACTTTATAGGTAGGGCCTTGAGTAGATTATTCATAGACTTTGTCTAGCCTACTTATCGTCCCTCTTACAACAATACCATCCGCAACGAAGCCTACGCTCATCCTCTAAACTACTTT
Organism: Pocillopora verrucosa; assembly: GCF_036669915.1. Taxonomy (NCBI): domain Eukaryota; kingdom Metazoa; phylum Cnidaria; class Anthozoa; order Scleractinia; family Pocilloporidae; genus Pocillopora; species Pocillopora verrucosa. The sequence goes on from NC_089324.1 coordinate 978,766, forward strand.
ATACTGTCCCTACTGTGAACTCTGTGACATACGGTGAACGTGCCTTTTCTTTCTCCGCACCTATATTATGGTCTACCGGATTCTTTTAAAAATACAACATCTCTTTTATCTTTTAAATCTGCCGTCAAAACATTCTTGTTTCGGAAATTTTATTTTTGATTTATTTTGCGAGGAACTGTACCTAGCTTTCATGTCACCTGGTTCTTAATTAGTTATTTGATTTATTTTATTTATTACTGCTATAAGAAACATTTTGTAAGTTTTTGACGAATTTGTTTTTTCTATACAGTAATGTAAACACATTGAGTTTTCTAAATGCACCCAAAAATCATACTGTATTGAAAGTCATACTGTATTGAAATTATCTAATATTCATCTAATACTGATCTAATATTTATCCTTTTAATTCCTCAGCAACTTCAAACGGAATGAAAAATTCACTGTCAAATTACGATGGAGGACATTGTTTGACGTCTAATATGAAGATGGTGATTCATGTCTGTAATGGAAGCTCTGGTGAGAGACGTATTAAATTGTTATACTCGTTTTTCTCCTTAGGAGGGGTAGGTTATGGTGCCTTCCTTCCCCTCCTTCGTTATGATAGTCGTAATTGTAAAAACACTTGTTTTTGTTTTGTTTCTCATAGATCCCAAGTGCATCGACGCTCCTAAAATTTCTCCTTCTAGTTCAGTCTCTTCGTGTGCTCCTGTCACAGAGAGAGTGCATCACTCTTCAACACCAAGTCTGAGCAGTAGAGGATCTTCTTCTGTTCTGGTTCATCAGTCTAGTCCAACTCAATATTTCTCAACAACGACTTTCGCTGGTCTGACAAATACTACGCTTGCTCTAAAATCGTCAGCCACTGTCCAGTGTCAGGGTAGGACTTTATGAGTCTGTTGTATGATCGCATTCATTTACCGTACGAATCGCTCCACGTTTCGCGAACTTTTGCGGCTGACAAAACTAAAGCAAAACGCAAAAGGGCCTGAAAAGTGAATAAATAGCGACATTTTTCGCTCTGGTGAAGACGCAAATAAACGATATGCTTAGAAGTTTCGTTCCAGGCCTTCTTGTGACTAGGGTTCAAAACATTGCACGTTAGCCACTCAACTACCCTTTCTCTTCTCTATAAAATAAATTTGAAAAAGGCGGATACTTTACCAATCATTCTTTTTCTTTTATTCAACAGAATTTAAAGCTTCCAGCTCAGAAGGATTCCTCTCATTATTCGCAAACCAATCTCGTCAGTTAGCAGAAATCTGTAACTACACTTCCATCATACCAGATCTGGAGCTTATACTGCAAGGGATTAATTCTTCACAAACGGTGACACAGGAAGCCCAGACTGGACATGAAACAAATGTAACACAGAACTGTACCAAGGAACAAAATAGCGCTGTCGTAGCTCAAAATGCACTCATCGCACCAGCTTGTTCCCTTGGACATCGTGCTCCAGGTAAGGTGTTAAAATTTCAATGTTAGGGCAGTTTTCAATTGAGGTTCGAAAGTTATCCGTGATTGCATTGGTTTTGCCTTAATTCGCTCTCTAATTGGTTAAGAAAACTCGCGCCACTCTCTCAACCAATTAAAAGCAAAACTAACGCCAATCATGACTCGGTCGCCAGCGTTTTCCCGCACTTTAGGCAGTTTGGCTGTTTTTTCCTTTGAGTTCTCTCTGGCTCTTACAGATGTGTTTCTTTCTTCTGATTGGCCACTGCGATTAATTTGGTTTTCGTCATACGACACTCAATCGAAAAGCGCTCCAAATGTGAATTCTACACTCTAACCTGACCCACAAGGAGCGGGTTTCTATCGAGTGCCGTGAAACCAAGATCATACAAATCACAAACAGCTAATCAGATAATAGGATTATGTCACAAGGATAAAGGGGTAAGTTTCTAAAGAAACTGTGGTGCTGCGTCGATGGGAGAGTATAGCAGGTAATTTAGTGTTAACAACTGGGTTGAAAACGTAAATTAGCCACCGTAAAGGCTTTTTAGCTTTTTTACCCTTTACGGTGGCTAATTTACGTTTTCAACCCAGTTGTTAACACTAAATTACCTGCTATGTCACAAGGAGCCAAGGAAAATGAAATGTAAAAAGAAGAAAACTGCCGGAAGCGTAGGAAAACGCGTCTTAAGTTTTCTCTCGCGACTACAGGAAACAAAACATGTATAGGATAGAATACCAAAAGCATAGTACTTATGCAAGGCTCTGCAAGTTCTAAAGACACTTGTTTTTTTCTTAAAGTCTATCTGAATAGTCAATGTCAGTTTTCGTCGACAAGTCATTGGCAAACTTTTCCTTCCGTGCGTTGCAAAAACTATTTTAGTAATACAGTAGCCTCCGTTTGGGTTGAAAATATGCTAATAGATTCATCTTGTGAAGTTGTTTATTTCTCGAAGCCCACATGCAGCTCTTCTCGAGCTATAATCTCGACAAACTATATTGTGCTAACAGATAATATGAGCTGATAGATATCTGAGCGCATTACCACAACTTCGGCGCGGAATTACGCAGCGTTAAACATAACCTTGCAGCCTTATTGACTACTTTAACTGCATGCTTTTCTTCTGAAGTTCTTCCCAGCTGTGATGCACTTTTGTTATCTGGCTACACACTTAGTGGTATTTACCGTATCGATCCCTTGGATGGAAATGGAGGATTTGGAGTGAACTGCGACAACGAGAACGGCGGAGGAGGTTGGTCGATAATTCTAAGACGATATGATGGTTCCTTAGATTTCGATCGCGGGTGGTCTGCCTACGTGGAAGGCTTAGGAGATCTAACAGGAGAGTTTTGGTTAGGCTTGGAGAAAATGTATAGACTCACTGGTGGCTCGTACTTCAACTTGAGATTCGATCTCGAATCCTCGAATGGAATCAAGAAGTACGCAGAGTACGAAGGATGTCTACTGGACAAGGACCGAAAATATAAGATAACTGTTGGAAGTTATTCAGGTGAGAAATGACACAAGGGATGAAATTTATGGCGGCTGCCAAAACGCGAGAAATACGAGATATTTAAACTGAGGCTAAGCTTTTAACTTTTTTGACACCATCATTGTTGTGTTCAGCATACATCTAGCAGATTTTTTTCTTTATAGTAGAGAGTTTCTGGCATCAATTTAGTCATAGTTTTCTAACATTTGACTGTAAAGAATCTCGTTTGAAAATATTCATTTCTCATTGCCCGACCGAACCTTTTTTTTTTTTTTTTCCTTTTTTGTTTATAAAAATTTAAAAAAAGGGAAGACAAGTGTGATTCACTACCTAGAGTATAATTAAACCTGGATGTTTACAGAAAAAACCTTAATGTAGACCTGGGATATAAGAAGACTCCTGCAGGAGGTCAAAAGTGACATGCAAATAACTAAGGAAAAATTGATCAAAGCAGTCGGCTTAGAAAAATTTTTTACCCAAACAAAATAGATCAATATCAGTATCTGGGCAACTGCCCACCTACCCCTCTCCTAACCCAACATTAACCTTAACTTGTTGTCACTTGACTGTTATTGAGTCAGGGGAGGGGTAGGTGGGCAGTTGCTCAGACACTGATATTGATCCAACCAAATTACCCCATCCCCACCCCCACCTCCTTGGTTGATTTTGGTCTTTTTTTCCACCTTTTGAACGACTGACCCAGCCACATCCACGAAAGGGAAAGCGACGGAGTCGTAACAATTTATGGGAATGGCCATAATAGATTTGCTTTTTCCTTTTGCAGGCAATGCGGGAGACTCGTTTTCGTATCACAGTGGGATGAAATTCTCCACTAAAAATAAAGACTATGATCAATCCAGCTTGAAGTGCGCTCAAGTTGCCGGTGGCGGATGGTGGTTTAATAACTGTCAACGCGCATGCCTCACAGGAAGTTACGAGAATGGCACGCACAGTTCTCAAGGAATTGTGGGCATTCAATGGCAGGCGTGGACTGGGGCTAACTACTCTTTGTCCAAAGTTGAGATGAAAATAAAACCAGCTTAACTTGTGACTACAGTCGACTTGAAGACCAAAATAAAAGGAGCAATTTTCTGTCCCAGAGAGGAGTTGCGGCTCGCACGCTTCCCGCTGACTTTTAGACTCAGTATGGAAAGATGACCATGAGAGCGCTCTTCGCTTCAGCGTCGGAAATTGAAAACCAAAGTTGTCGTAATAGTCAATCAGAAGATTGGCCAATGAGAGCCAATGAGAACTCAACAACCAACCAAACTGCCTAAAACGCGGGAAAACGTTTAAATTTTGCCTCTGATTGGTTAAGAATATGTCGTGAGTTTCCTGAGATTACTTTGGATACTCAACCAAAATTGCTCCCACTCCATCAAGGAATAAGAGATTGACTATTCAGAGAAGGAGAATTTACTTTAATTTTAGGAAACCTATTGTTGGAAAAGCAGTGTAAAGAACTCGAGGAATCAATTTCCCTCCCATCAGCTTTTCAAAGAGAAATATTTGAATGTATTGATTAGAATGGAGAACTTTTCAGAAAGCTCATTAATGAACTCAAAAATGAATGAAACCCTTTTGACATTCCACGTGTGGTTATCGCGAATTGTAGCACACTTCTACCAAAATAGGGTATTGTCTGAGTGACTTACAAACATTGAGTTGTATAAGCGTTTCTTTCATGAACTCTGAATTATAGTCAATTTTTTCGCACGTCAGCCAGGAGAACTGGATCGAGTACATGCAATTGAGGCTACTCATTCATTGGAAGAGGTGGCGTTTTGTTCATCTTCCACAATCAGTGGCGAACATATAATTTGTATCCGTTACTTTTAACGAACACAACTCGAACTTCCTACTTTTCATTAGTTAACATGTGACGAGCATAACATCAAACTTGTTCCTGATCACTTATCAAATCAAACTTTGTCTCATTGGTAATATTGCTAGAAAATAAATGATTCCACTAGTCATGTTTTCATAGTTGAGCACTAGGCCTCGTTTTAAAAAAGAGCCCAAAGGTAAACAGGCCGGGAGAAGAACAATCAAGAGTTTGCAATTATATATTTCTAATGAGGTGGTGAACCGTTTGTGCATGACGCCAGTTTTATGCATGAGATTAAAATGATGGACGATGTTCAGAGGTTGTGACGACAAACACAAAGACCTTTTAAGTTTGTCAGGGCATGTAGGCGCCATGCTGGATTAGAACCTACCTCTGAGTTCTCCAGAATAATGAAATTGGATCTTGAACTTGTTTTCACTTCATTGAATCGTTGAATAGAACACAAATGTACAGAATGATGGAAAAGTCTCAGTTAATTAGCACTCTCTCTTGACCAGCGCAAGATAATTATAACTTCGTTTACTTGACAGAAGTTTGAGTCAACTGTCGTTTTAGATTCCCTCTATCGAGTGAAAAAGTATTTAACGGAACATGCAGTTGGAGAAGTTGGAAATGTGGCGAAAAGTGTTCTATCCATGCTTATTTTCGGGAATGGAATTTGAATTTATTTCCCATGAGACGAATTGATAAAAGAAATTAGACTGCCTAATAACGTGACAAAAGCTGCCGAACTGGAGGCGCCATTGTCTCAATATTTTATTAAAGTATTTTTGTACAACAGTTTGTTCTTTAATGACCTTGATTCGTAAGCGCAACTAATTAAAGTTAGTTTACGTAGAGAAAATGATTTCTTGCAACCTTACCCTTCGATTGTTGTTGGTGTTATGTGTAGGTTTATGTTATTCCACTCTCCTACCATCGATCTACTGGGATCCTCGCAATCCAATGTAAGTATTTTGTTTGTAAACACCTAGAGTCGGTCGTTAAATATTGTAAGGAACTTGATGTTCTCCGTCGATAAGTTTGTTTAAGCGATTATTGACTGAATTTAATCTTGATTCAATACTGTACTGTCTCATTTATGACTAGAATATTGCTAAAATTGACGAACATGCACAATCAGTCGAGGTAACTGTAATATAAAACACAAACACTTTGATTCATCACATTGCCTTCTAAAACGACTCAGTGTTATACTGAAGTAACGTGTGTAACAATTGAAAAGTGGCATTAATGATGGAGAGCGGAATTTTCTTCTCAGTTCCCTGAAAGGATAAGATTATGCAGCTGTTTTATCGTACAAGTATGATAACATTCAAATCAAATAATTCCCTATTGATACATGTATGAAAAACGAAAAATATTCGGTATCGAAGACAAACTCTTATCCTACAAGAGAACATACCTGATGTGTTATTTTGCATCCGATAAAAGTTGACCTTTTTTTTTCCCTTTTTTGCATCGATACTAAGGGGTCACTTTGTGTAAAACGTTTTGGTGTACTTGTTCTTGACACTTGAGTAACGACCCATTTGTGACAAAGATCCTGCTATAATGAAAAGTGTGAAGTAGCTGAGAGAAAGGGGCTCAAAAATTACTCCATTTTGGGTATGTGCGACAAAAGTTGCCTTTTTTGGAGCAATTCAGACATGAAAACGTTTGTCAAACGTTTGCCGTTGGAGTTTCTTTTCTTGGAAATGAATATTGCGGATAACAGAAACGGGCCGGCAAACTTGAAAAAAACTAATGAAATAAAGTAAAATAGAACAGGTTTAATGGAAGAAGATTGCCTTTAAATAAACAAAAACGCCTGAACTTATGTGGCTGCTATAGAACTTTACTAAATGCTTTATGGCGAAGGAAATTGGTTGGGCACAGCCAGTAATGACAGTCATGTCAGTGTAAAAGAACTTTTGAGGCTACAAAAGGCTAAGACTGGTTCCATAGAGCGTCATGGCTGGCCATTATTACGGATACGAGAAGAGTATAAAATGTTTTGCAATATCTTAAGGTTGGCATTGCAAGGGTTTAAGGCACAAAAGCAGTGGTCAGACTGGCGACAAGACACAAAAGAAGTATAGCGCTGAGTTGGTCCGGCTCAAAAACTCGGCTGGAGGTGACAATACAAAGAAACACTGCCTGCTCTATTAATTTGAAATCGCTGCTGCATGATCAATACTTGTTCTGGGATGTTCTTTTTGTTTATCTGTTGTTGTTTGTCTGTTTGTTTTTAGCTTGTTTAAGTCCAGTCAGTTAGTTTTTACTTCAATACCAGTTTTCAGTGATCAAAAAAGCACACACGATAAAAAACAAAAATTACCATAGAAAACGGATTAGCTATGATCATTCTATTTTTTACAGTCATTTTCCTAGACCAACGCTAAGTCAAAAGCGCTTCACACATTGAAATCAAATATTAGTTACTCAGTACAAAGTTTTTCATAAATCTTTGAAACTGAAATAAAACTGCATTTGTGCTAACAGATAATATGAGCTGATAGATATCTGAGCGCATTACCACAACTTCGGCGCGGAATTACGCAGCGTTAAACATAACCTTGCAGCCTTATTGACTACTTTAACTGCATGCTTTTCTTCTGAAGTTCTTCCCAGCTGTGATGCACTTTTGTTATCTGGCTACACACTTAGTGGTATTTACCGTATCGATCCCTTGGATGGAAATGGAGGATTTGGAGTGAACTGCGACAACGAGAACGGCGGAGGAGGTTGGTCGATAATTCTAAGACGATATGATGGTTCCTTAGATTTCGATCGCGGGTGGTCTGCCTACGTGGAAGGCTTAGGAGATCTAACAGGAGAGTTTTGGTTAGGCTTGGAGAAAATGTATAGACTCACTGGTGGCTCGTACTTCAACTTGAGATTCGATCTCGAATCCTCGAATGGAATCAAGAAGTACGCAGAGTACGAAGGATGTCTACTGGACAAGGACCGAAAATATAAGATAACTGTTGGAAGTTATTCAGGTGAGAAATGACACAAGGGATGAAATTTATGGCGGCTGCCAAAACGCGAGAAATACGAGATATTTAAACTGAGGCTAAGCTTTTAACTTTTTTGACACCATCATTGTTGTGTTCAGCATACATCTAGCAGATTTTTTTCTTTATAGTAGAGAGTTTCTGGCATCAATTTAGTCATAGTTTTCTAACATTTGACTGTAAAGAATCTCGTTTGAAAATATTCATTTCTCATTGCCCGACCGAACCTTTTTTTTTTTTTTTTCCTTTTTTGTTTATAAAAATTTAAAAAAAGGGAAGACAAGTGTGATTCACTACCTAGAGTATAATTAAACCTGGATGTTTACAGAAAAAACCTTAATGTAGACCTGGGATATAAGAAGACTCCTGCAGGAGGTCAAAAGTGACATGCAAATAACTAAGGAAAAATTGATCAAAGCAGTCGGCTTAGAAAAATTTTTTACCCAAACAAAATAGATCAATATCAGTATCTGGGCAACTGCCCACCTACCCCTCTCCTAACCCAACATTAACCTTAACTTGTTGTCACTTGACTGTTATTGAGTCAGGGGAGGGGTAGGTGGGCAGTTGCTCAGACACTGATATTGATCCAACCAAATTACCCCATCCCCACCCCCACCTCCTTGGTTGATTTTGGTCTTTTTTTCCACCTTTTGAACGACTGACCCAGCCACATCCACGAAAGGGAAAGCGACGGAGTCGTAACAATTTATGGGAATGGCCATAATAGATTTGCTTTTTCCTTTTGCAGGCAATGCGGGAGACTCGTTTTCGTATCACAGTGGGATGAAATTCTCCACTAAAAATAAAGACTATGATCAATCCAGCTTGAAGTGCGCTCAAGTTGCCGGTGGCGGATGGTGGTTTAATAACTGTCAACGCGCATGCCTCACAGGAAGTTACGAGAATGGCACGCACAGTTCTCAAGGAATTGTGGGCATTCAATGGCAGGCGTGGACTGGGGCTAACTACTCTTTGTCCAAAGTTGAGATGAAAATAAAACCAGCTTAACTTGTGACTACAGTCGACTTGAAGACCAAAATAAAAGGAGCAATTTTCTGTCCCAGAGAGGAGTTGCGGCTCGCACGCTTCCCGCTGACTTTTAGACTCAGTATGGAAAGATGACCATGAGAGCGCTCTTCGCTTCAGCGTCGGAAATTGAAAACCAAAGTTGTCGTAATAGTCAATCAGAAGATTGGCCAATGAGAGCCAATGAGAACTCAACAACCAACCAAACTGCCTAAAACGCGGGAAAACGTTTAAATTTTGCCTCTGATTGGTTAAGAATATGTCGTGAGTTTCCTGAGATTACTTTGGATACTCAACCAAAATTGCTCCCACTCCATCAAGGAATAAGAGATTGACTATTCAGAGAAGGAGAATTTACTTTAATTTTAGGAAACCTATTGTTGGAAAAGCAGTGTAAAGAACTCGAGGAATCAATTTCCCTCCCATCAGCTTTTCAAAGAGAAATATTTGAATGTATTGATTAGAATGGAGAACTTTTCAGAAAGCTCATTAATGAACTCAAAAATGAATGAAACCCTTTTGACATTCCACGTGTGGTTATCGCGAATTGTAGCACACTTCTACCAAAATAGGGTATTGTCTGAGTGACTTACAAACATTGAGTTGTATAAGCGTTTCTTTCATGAACTCTGAATTATAGTCAATTTTTTCGCACGTCAGCCAGGAGAACTGGATCGAGTACATGCAATTGAGGCTACTCATTCATTGGAAGAGGTGGCGTTTTGTTCATCTTCCACAATCAGTGGCGAACATATAATTTGTATCCGTTACTTTTAACGAACACAACTCGAACTTCCTACTTTTCATTAGTTAACATGTGACGAGCATAACATCAAACTTGTTCCTGATCACTTATCAAATCAAACTTTGTCTCATTGGTAATATTGCTAGAAAATAAATGATTCCACTAGTCATGTTTTCATAGTTGAGCACTAGGCCTCGTTTTAAAAAAGAGCCCAAAGGTAAACAGGCCGGGAGAAGAACAATCAAGAGTTTGCAATTATATATTTCTAATGAGGTGGTGAACCGTTTGTGCATGACGCCAGTTTTATGCATGAGATTAAAATGATGGACGATGTTCAGAGGTTGTGACGACAAACACAAAGACCTTTTAAGTTTGTCAGGGCATGTAGGCGCCATGCTGGATTAGAACCTACCTCTGAGTTCTCCAGAATAATGAAATTGGATCTTGAACTTGTTTTCACTTCATTGAATCGTTGAATAGAACACAAATGTACAGAATGATGGAAAAGTCTCAGTTAATTAGCACTCTCTCTTGACCAGCGCAAGATAATTATAACTTCGTTTACTTGACAGAAGTTTGAGTCAACTGTCGTTTTAGATTCCCTCTATCGAGTGAAAAAGTATTTAACGGAACATGCAGTTGGAGAAGTTGGAAATGTGGCGAAAAGTGTTCTATCCATGCTTATTTTCGGGAATGGAATTTGAATTTATTTCCCATGAGACGAATTGATAAAAGAAATTAGACTGCCTAATAACGTGACAAAAGCTGCCGAACTGGAGGCGCCATTGTCTCAATATTTTATTAAAGTATTTTTGTACAACAGTTTGTTCTTTAATGACCTTGATTCGTAAGCGCAACTAATTAAAGTTAGTTTACGTAGAGAAAATGATTTCTTGCAACCTTACCCTTCGATTGTTGTTGGTGTTATGTGTAGGTTTATGTTATTCCACTCTCCTACCATCGATCTACTGGGATCCTCGCAATCCAATGTAAGTATTTTGTTTGTAAACACCTAGAGTCGGTCGTTAAATATTGTAAGGAACTTGATGTTCTCCGTCGATAAGTTTGTTTAAGCGATTATTGACTGAATTTAATCTTGATTCAATACTGTACTGTCTCATTTATGACTAGAATATTGCTAAAATTGACGAACATGCACAATCAGTCGAGGTAACTGTAATATAAAACACAAACACTTTGATTCATCACATTGCCTTCTAAAACGACTCAGTGTTATACTGAAGTAACGTGTGTAACAATTGAAAAGTGGCATTAATGATGGAGAGCGGAATTTTCTTCTCAGTTCCCTGAAAGGATAAGATTATGCAGCTGTTTTATCGTACAAGTATGATAACATTCAAATCAAATAATTCCCTATTGATACATGTATGAAAAACGAAAAATATTCGGTATCGAAGACAAACTCTTATCCTACAAGAGAACATACCTGATGTGTTATTTTGCATCCGATAAAAGTTGACCTTTTTTTTTCCCTTTTTGCATCGATACTAAGGGGTCACTTTGTGTAAAACGTTTTGGTGTACTTGTTCTTGACACTTGAGTAACGACCCATTTGTGACAAAGATCCTGCTATAATGAAAAGTGTGAAGTAGCTGAGAGAAAGGGGCTCAAAAATTACTCCATTTTGGGTATGTGCGACAAAAGTTGCCTTTTTGGAGCAATTCAGACATGAAAACGTTTGTCAAACGTTTGCCGTTGGAGTTTCTTTTCTTGGAAATGAATATTGCGGATAACAGAAACGGGCCGGCAAACTTGAAAAAAACTAATGAAATAAAGTAAAATAGAACAGGTTTAATGGAAGAAGATTGCCTTTAAATAAACAAAAACGCCTGAACTTATGTGGCTGCTATAGAACTTTACTAAATGCTTTATGGCGAAGGAAATTGGTTGGGCACAGCCAGTAATGACAGTCATGTCAGTGTAAAAGAACTTTTGAGGCTACAAAAGGCTAAGACTGGTTCCATAGAGCGTCATGGCTGGCCATTATTACGGATACGAGAAGAGTATAAAATGTTTTGCAATATCTTAAGGTTGGCATTGCAAGGGTTTAAGGCACAAAAGCAGTGGTCAGACTGGCGACAAGACACAAAAGAAGTATAGCGCTGAGTTGGTCCGGCTCAAAAACTCGGCTGGAGGTGACAATACAAAGAAACACTGCCTGCTCTATTAATTTGAAATCGCTGCTGCATGATCAATACTTGTTCTGGGATGTTCTTTTTGTTTATCTGTTGTTGTTTGTCTGTTTGTTTTTAGCTTGTTTAAGTCCAGTCAGTTAGTTTTTACTTCAATACCAGTTTTCAGTGATCAAAAAAGCACACACGATAAAAAACAAAAATTACCATAGAAAACGGATTAGCTATGATCATTCTATTTTTTACAGTCATTTTCCTAGACCAACGCTAAGTCAAAAGCGCTTCACACATTGAAATCAAATATTAGTTACTCAGTACAAAGTTTTTCATAAATCTTTGAAACTGAAATAAAACTGCATTTGCGAATTTTAGGCGTATCAATACTTCACGAATCTACAGTTTCTGATAGAATGCGAGCAATCTCTCTTTGCTTGCGTAATCCTTTTGAGGTTTTTTGCAAGTAAGTAGTCTGAGATATCTTTACGCTATATTTTCGATCGATGAGCGCAAAGGATTACGCCTAGAAAGATAACTATACGAAGTTAATTTTTCTCTTAATGGAGTGAGCCCACATGCAACCGCTTTTGTACCACGAAATGGAGAGAGATATTTACAGCATTGCGTTAACCATATTTTTTAGCTTTCAGAAAAACTTGACGATGAAAGTTCCTGCCCATTCTAAAATGAAAATCGTCTGCCCAAATCCAGCGAGTGTATTACAAGAAACGGAATCTAGCATACCACTGGAGCAAATGTACTCAAACCTATGGATAGTGACTAAACAAGAGTTTGACATTTGTAAAATAAACGCAAGTGATCAAAGCTTTTCTAACGAGAAGAGATTACTGATGAGCTGTAATAACCCTTTGCAGTTGAAGTATTATGAGATGGTGTTTAGAGCTTACACCGTGCCAGGCAGCATTGCATATGAGCCCGGCAATAGTTACTACTTTATAGGTAAGGCAGTCGACCACTTGTCTTCATTGAAAGAGCTGGATAACGAAGTATTTAAGAAATGTTATGCAATTTCCCTTTGTAAGACCCTTTTGTGAGAGATCAGACCAGACTGCCGAGACAGTGCGCAAGTTAGACACTGGATGGAAAGACGTGCGTTGTAGCTCTGTTCGGATCAATGTGTTTCACGTTTGTGCTGGAAAGTTAACTCTTACTGTATCGTCCTTCACTATCTCACAAATCTAAATCAAGATGTTGGATTTACGATAGTTTTGTAAATTTTAGTTTGTACTACGGTTGTCGCGCAATATTAAGGAGCTAATGGTTCGCGCTCGTGTCCTGACCGGGTAACTATGTTGTGTTGTGTCCTTCGATAAGACACTCAACACTCGCACGGTGCCTCTCCACGCGGGCTCGAGTGCGTAGAAAGAGACCAGCAGAGACAAATAGAGTTGTTCACAGTTCCTTAACCTTTAAGTTCGTGTTATATCCGGGCTGTCTGATGTTTATATCGTTTTTCCAGCTGGAGAATCATCATTTCAAATAAAATCGACTTTAATACGTTTTAGGTACGTCCGACGGTACCAACCACTCACTGGCTAATCACGAAGGGGGACACTGCCTGTCGTCTAACATGAAGATGTCAATCTACGTCTGTAATGGAAGTTTAGGTACTTGAAAACTGTTCTAATTTATTGTGCCTGCGCAGTAGTCAAGACTGCGTAATTCAGGTTAAAAGATCAAAGATTAGTCAACATTAGATTGGATAGGGCCCCAGAAAAACATGTTGTTGGATGAAGTTAAACATGGTTCTGAAACATTAAACTGCGGAAAAATAAAAAACTATGGATAAGCATGTTCTCGTTCGCCGCAGGCGTGCGGATAGCTCTGTCTCGTGATAAATCAGTTCGGAACTCTCCTTTCGATAAATCTAACATGTTTTTTTTATTTAATCAAATCTATCATTGTCTTTGCCAAAAATTAACCCTAAAATGTCCTCTCATTGGAAGCCTTCTCATTTCTCGTGCCATATTTATGATGAAAAATATGTCACTGTTTGTTGAGTGTTATTCCATTATTTTTATTTTTTCAGATCCAACTTGCGATGAAGTTCAACAGAGTTCACTTTCGCCCACGCCCTCACACTCGTCCCAGTCTTCAGTATTCTCTGTCTCGACTCCAACAGCTCGTATTACGACTTCCAGCGCTCTAGTTACTAATTCCTGGAGTTACATGTTTCCTTCAGTTTCGGCAGTGAGTTCCGCCAGCACTGCACTTGCACTTCAGTCATCGATTGCTGTCCAATGTCAAGGTACGTTTGCAGATACATTGACTGCTGTTCGAGAGTCTCCACAGGGTACCCACCAAACATGTGCGAGTCACAGGGATGCAAATTTATCTTATTCTTTTCTTTCTCCCCTTTTGCTTCTGCAGCAACCATTAACGAAATGTTAATTAGGAGTCTTATAAACCAGTCAGAACTATTGTACGACATTTACAACTACACACTCATGATACCGGATTTAAGTCTCATGCTACAGCAGAAACTGAACCTTTCAACAGGGCAGACGACAGAAACCGACGGAAGTTCGTTAAAGGTCATCACGGCTAAACCTGGTAAGCTTACAACATGAGCCTTGGATTTTTCTGTCAACCAATCGCTAGCAGCTCAGGTCGGCTCATATAAAGCAAATGATCGAAATTAATACCACGCAAACTTGGGTACGAGGTGAGCTTGTGTCAGCCCAGGTTATACGCAGAAGTCACCAGCCCCTGAGTACTGATTTTTCGTTTTCATAAAGTATTAGTTGTAACGTGTGTTTTTTCAATTGTCCCTTAAGCTCAGCGACATTGTAAAAATTGGCTGAAAAAGAACTACACAGAAAGCGGAAGCTACCGTCTGTTGATAAATTGGAAGACTTGGCAAACAAATGATCGTTTTCGAGTTTACTGTGACCAAGAAACTGCTGGCGGTGGTTGGACCCTTTGGATGCGTCGCTTTGACGGATACATCGGCTTCAACAGAGACTGGGATTCTTATGAGGAAGGATTTGGAGATACCTCCGGCGAATTTTGGCTGGGTTTAAGATCTATGGAGAAAATTCATGCTGACAGTAAGTTCTCCATAAGGTTAGACATGGAAACCTCTGACGGCAGCAAGGACTACGCTGAATACACGAATTGTGAATTGGGAGACTGGCAAACTATGTACACGCTAACAGTGGGATCGTTTGTGGGTAAGTGGAGGTCTCATTTGACGGGAAAAAAATATCCTTACGGACCAGTCAATATTTACCGACTGGACGGGGGGGAGATTCGAAAGATTTAGGGGGGATCCCTGGGTTTCCAGGCAGTGCGGAGAGGTAATTAGACATCACCAAAGGAGTATAAAAAAAGGGGAACTATAGGAAATTGATTGCCAATTGATAGGGGATGAGGGAGGGGGGGGGAGGGGAGAGGGGGGGGGTCAAAAGAAAACTCCAGAGCCTCGTGGAGGATCAGGTAATTTTGTCGTGAAACATCTACAATCCATAGACCCCCCTCTCACCCTCTCCGGGATAAATTACGATCGTTCCCTTAGAATCTCGCATCGTTACTCATTACCTAACGAACGGTTTCGTCTCCAGGCCTCTTCTGTAGCTCGCTCTTCCCCGACGATGGGGCAGAAGAGCTTGATTACTCTTTCTCCAAGGGGGCAAGGCAACGTATCCTGCAATCCGATATGGCTCTCAGGGTGGGCGAGATGCTTTGCCGAATCATCTTGATGATACAGTTTCAAAAATGAACGGATAGTATTTACCAATCTTTTCCTTCTTCTACACTTCCGTCAACGATTAATCTACGCAGATTTATCTTTATTACCGCTAAATTCACGGCACTTCAGCCGCGATATTAAATCATTAATCTAGAAGGGTTACTGATGTTTTGTCGCTGCATTTTAGGTGGCGGTGCAGGTGACTCTCTTTCATTCCAGAATGGTACGAAGTTCTCGACTTTTGACAAAAATAATATGCAGAATACCAGCACAAACTGTGCACAGGACACCAAAGGTGGATGGTGGTTCAATGACTGTCAGCGAAAGGCTTGCTTAACAGGAAAATACAAAAACGGCATTCGGTGGGATTCTTGGAAAGGATCCAATGAAACTCTTTCCAAAATAGAGATGAAAGTACGCCCAGTTTGACAAAATGTGAACGAACATGGAAATCTCGGTTTTCTCGACGACCGTATATGAATTATCTACTTGACTGTAAACCGCTGACCAGAATAAAGCGAACCCTAAGGCGAGTTCTACCATTTGAGCACGTGTGTGAGGTTCGCCTCGTTTTCTCAACAAGCGTACAAAAGTATCACCTTAACTCTGTAGACCTCTGTCCAGAAATAATGGAAAATAGTGCGAGTTTAACTTCTAGAGCACGTGCATGTATGAAGTTAACCCGATCTTCTCGCCAAGCAGATACGTTTTCACATATCTCGTAATGACGACCGTATATAGGGTATCCACCAAACTCTTTCTACCCCTGTCCATGCAGATGATATAGCTCACACGCATCAGGGTTTCAAAGCTGACGTTTCAAGCGTTCGCTTTGAAACTCTTCACGGTGGCTAATTTACATTATGAACTCAGTTGATAAAACAACTACCCCACTGACGTAGCACCACAGTTTGTTTAGAAACTAACCCCTTTATTGAGTATGCTTGAATACGACGTGCACACTGGCAGTTACCCATGTTAAATTGTAAATAAGTTTTTAAAACGATGACGAAATTGCGACAGTGGATTTGAAGTGTTCGTTATTCCTATTGTGCAAACAATTCCTTGCCTGAACGATTAAGTCCCCATTGGTAACATTTGAAATACAAATACACCTTGTGGCTGTTCTTTACCATTAAATATCGTTCAATTCAATTGAAAGCAACTATTATTTGCGGAACAGCAAGACGAACTCGGCTCAACCACTCGATGAGGAAAAGTTTCCTGACTCGACTTGACGTTACGTCATTTTGTCAAAAAGATCAAGAGTAGCACCTAGGGCCCAGCTTACTTCAACACCATCGATTTTCTTTTTAAGCTATCAAAAGACAAGAAACGCGCGCATTAGAAATAGATCAAGTACAAAACGCGCTCAAGAAAGCAAGGTTTAAAGGAGTAAATTTCATTGAATACTCTATTAAGTTGTTGATACCTTTTTAAAAGCGACTTTTGCTACATCAGAAATTCGAAAACGAAAAAATGACTGCGAGATGTATATTCAAGTATTGACTGGGGTCACATTCTTTTTCATCGGGGAACAAAGAACAAATTATAATTTTCCTGGCTCTCGTCATGTGGCTTCGTATCTCAGTTTGTAATGGTACTAGGGACGCCTAAGTGAGGGAGGGGAGGGAAAGTACATGTAGAGAGGTCCACGCCCCATTGAAGCCTGCATCAAATTACAGTTTGACTGAAAGGATTCATTTATCACTAATCACCCCAAGTAAGAAAAAATTTGCTCTTTGAAACGGACACCATGCCTTCTAATCAATTAAAGACAATAACAACAACAAAAACAACAACGAAAAGTAGAACTTACAGTAAGATTTTTTTCTTCTGTGAAACCAAATCCTTCCATTAAAAGAGCTACTATGTAAGTGGAATCCAAGCAGAGGTATGGCGACGTCTTTGATTCATTGGAACAAGCTGCCAAACAAAACCCACAAACGCTGACCATCGTTCGCATGAGAAATTAATTAAAAAAAGTATTTGAGTGTGGTTACTGTAACGCATGTAAGTACTGTTGAGTGTAAATGAAGAATCTGACAAAGGGCCAGACTACACTCGGTCCCAGCACGAACTATTTACATTATACCATGTTGCCGAAGTATTAATAATGGTAATAGCACCGAGTGGAGTCGGATTTGTTAATTACGAGTATGATCACAGACAGAATTGGACGAGCATGACTCGTACACCGTCCTATAAGTGCTCAAATCGGGCTGGTGATAACCACTCACGTTCGATAGTTGTGTTATAGTTTTGATTAAGAGAGAAATACCTTGTTCGGCACCCTCTTTAAATTGACCAACAGTGATCGTTCCACCCTTCTCTAAGTCTACAATCAAAATGAGGCATAAGAAAAAAATGGAGACTTGTAGTGAGCTTGGTTGTAAGTCAATTGAGTAGTCTACCGTTGCTGGAGTTTGACATGGTTCCCATGGCATGAAAGGCACACTGCCCCTTTCGCTGGGTGGGGATAAGTCCACTGTATAACTAGCTCCTCCCCCACCCTACCCAGCCAGGTTTTCCAAACAGTTTACCGGTACGCATTTATACTCCCGGGTGGAGAGAGGCCTGGTGAGAGTTTAGCGCCTTGCCTAAGAACACAACACAATAACCTGGCCACAAATCCAGTCCAGTAACCCTTAAGCCATTGCATATTCCCGAGCTGCTTGTAAAAAGACAACAGACAAATCTGCTTCTGCAAAATCCCAGCTTTAACTCGAGGAAGTTATCCACTTCAACAAAGAGACAAGTTCACCATGTCAAACTAACACTAACACTTTAACCCTTTAAGTCCCACTAATGACCAAGACAGAATTTCTCCTTACACTATCAGTACAATATCAAGCAGCCAAGTTATGAGAATAAAGAGAAATATCAATTAGGGGATTATTGGTTGATCCAATTCCAAATTCTCCAAACTAACATCACAAGAATTGTATGACAGACAGTAGGGAGAATTACCAATGAAATCTTGGGAGTTAAAGGGTTAAGCATTGCTAACATCTATGTTCATATCATGGTTTTTGCTTTTTTCTTTCCTATACGCATGATTTATTCATGTATGTAATCCTGCTAAATTATTCAAGATTTCATGGTAGGTTGTTATAAATTGAAATAGCACAAAAAGTGTAGTTACTGTATTTCTGACAAAGATTTGATACACTTGAATAGAAACATGTTGTGCACAGTAAAAAAAAATTGAGACCTTGTTCAAAATCAATAGCAACAAAATATGACTACCGATAGTAAGTTGTTAGAGCGGGTTCCATTGCTTTTAATTTCACTTACTAATTAGCCCCAAATCCACTGCTCTGTCATAGTAGTATGAAAAGGCATACATCTGTATTGAGTCAATTCCAACTGGAAAGAAAGAAATAAAAGTGAAAAACGATCCCCAGATCAGAAAAACACATTACATACAGCATGTAAAACTCAAAACAGGTTGTAAGAATCGGCCTTCATCAATGTGCAACTTAGATGCTATAGGGTTGAGATAGGACATCATTGGACATCATTGGACATTGTTGGACCTAAGTCCTTATAAGTCCTACTATTTGTCATCCTCTACACATTAAAATCTTAAAGGTTTTTCATTGCCAGTAAATATAAAAATATGCTATATTACAATTCCAATATTATTTACAAACTATATACAACATTATGTATGCAAAGGGAAATAAAACTTGTAGATCTACCATGGAAAAGCTTCATATCTGAGGATCTCCTGCTTGAATTCTAGAAAATTTAATGTTTTTTAAGTGTCTAGGAGAGAGTTCCATATTTTGCTAGCTAAGTATGAAAAAGAGTGCAGACCGTAAGTTGTTGTTTTTGGGTTGGGAAGAGCCAGGATATTGTTTCCGCGCAAATTGTAGGATGAAGACTGTACAGTGAACATATCTTGTTTTCCTTGGAACAAGTTTATGTTGAAAATGTCATACCTGGTTTATGAACTTGGAATTTAGCCAGAACTTTCTTGGCATCCTCCAAACATCCAGAATATCCATATCTACTGTCACCACTAGAACATGATAACAAGTAACAAAGTTAACCACTTGACCCCTGAGAGTGACTGGCATCTAATTCTTCCTTACAATATCACCCCTGAATCACACAATAAGTTCACATGAATAAAGGACCACTAACTAAAGTAGCTCTTTGTTGTTAAACAAATTCTCCTTGTCAGCACCTTTGGAAATGTATAGAGAACAGTAGGGAGAATATGCATACTGATGTTAGGGTATATGGGGTTGTTTTTATAGAGAGATGCTTCCAGTTTGTCACTAGCGTCAAACAAGGAAAAATATAGATCCTTGAAACAATTCAAGCCCAGCAAATTTTTTCCAATTAATATGTAGTCTGGTGCTTTGAAAAACTTGTTAACAAAATACATTGTAAGTTCATATATGTATGCTACAATTGGAATTGTGATAAAAGAAGGTTTCATTACTAACCTAATTTCAATACTTTTGTGAACGCCAAATTTCCAGCTTCCTCTAAAGTTGTAATGTATACACGGACTGAGTTTGACATCTACACCATCTAATCAATGTAGAAGAGAGAAATACTCAGGAAGGTCCATTTTTACTGAGACAAACTCTTCAGAGTAACAAGTGAAGCAAAGCAACATCCTTACTCCCAGCTGTTCCTGACTCTAATATGGCTGTTCTTGCTGCCATAAGCCCAAGACCTAGATAACTAAAAGTTGAAAGAAAGAAAAAAAGCCTGAGGATTTGCTTTGTCTTTCATGTTATGATTTTCGATAATTACAATAACTTAACCCTTTCACTCCCAGGGGTGACAGACAAGTAATTTCTCCTTACACAATATCAATACATTTTCAAGCAGTAAGATGATGAAAAGAAAAGAAAATAGCAATAAAGGGATATAATTTTATTTTACAACAGGTACTTTGAGCTAAAATCATAAGGAATGTAAGGTAGACAATGTAAAGAATTAATAGTTAGATTTGTGGAGTGAAAAGGTTGCAAGGATTTAACACATCACAAGACCCAGACCAGTAAACAGCCTCTCTATCCCATCCCTCCCTCTGATTTTCTCCACCTCCCTCCCCTCTGTCTCATTTTCTCCGGCCCTTGTAGCTCCATGTACCTGTGAGTGTACAAAGGAAACTTTTTCTTGGCTATTGTTAGATATCTTCGAAATCCCACAGGAGCTTCTTGAAGAGTTTCCTTCAAGAAAAACAGACATGTTATGAGGAAATTGAAGCAATCAATTTAAGAGAGGATGTCAGCATCCATCTAACAAATTTGAAATATTTTGGTAAGTCGCCCAAATTTGTAATTTTTACAGTAACTTTATAACCATCCTTTTGTCTTTTAAAAGCTAGAAGCTCAGTAGATTCTGTCATATCGGTCATTGCTAAAATTGTCTTTGTTTTGATGCTACTTTTCGACATATAGAAAGTATGTTGGACAAAAATATTCACCAAAAAATAAATATTTCTTTGCCAGCTTCAATAATGACAGGGGATTAAGTTCAGATGATAGAACAAAGGATTATGTTGCAAAATATGAAAGTTGGTGAGAAAATGAATTTTGGATGACTTGCCGCTGTTTGTCTGATGCATGTTGACATTAGCTCTTAAAACAATTGACACTTTGTGATAAAACAATGCAAACTTTAGATTCACAACAATGCAAAGATTTAGCACTGTAGCAAATCCTAAATTTCAGAAATGATTGATAAAATAACTCCAACAATATCAGTACACCAAGAAAATTACATAAGGTAGCACAAGGAAATAAAAGCTTTACTTAGTACGTCTGACCAAATGTATGGTTTTAACTAACAAATGGATATAATTAACATACATCTACCAATTTTTCATAACAAATTTCTATAAAAAAATGCATAGCAGCTGAAGGGGAGAAGAACGAAATAAATGAGATCTTTGGCATTGGAAAAGCAGTTCAAACCTGATGAACAGGACACAGTGTGATTTGTGTTGATCCACCACCAAGGTCCAAGGTTCCAAATAGTTTTGAATCATCACTTTTAAGGCCACCTAATAACAAACAATAAGAAACATATTTTACACACAAGCCTCAGGAATACACATTTCTGCAATCACAATTTTCAGATTAATCCTTAACCCATTAACCTTTAACTCCCAAGATCTGATCTCCCATCCAGCTGTTACACATTTCCTTGTAATTTAGTAACAAGAATTCAGTGTTATATCATGATAACAACCTCCAACTGATAAGATTGAATAATCTCATCACCTGTTTGTTGAATAATGTATGGATATTGTAAGGAGAAGTTACATGGAAATCAGTTGTGGAAGTCTAGGGGTTAACAACCCTAAATTCTTGATAGTTGACAGTTGTTGGATCAAGTAAGTAAACAGTTGCTCAAATACTGAAATTAATCCCAGATTTCAACACACTGAAATGCAATAAGGTACAAACACACACCAAACACAGAGAAATACATAGCTGTTGTAGTGTTAGAATGATTTCAAACTAGTTTGATCTGTATTTCCTTTGTTTAAGGGATTATGGTTATATACTGTGCATTAACAACACAGGACCTGAAAAATCAAACTACTGGTAGTTTGAATTTGTTTTGACCTGAATTTCATTTTTAAATTTACACAGCTGTGTAGACCTACCATATGCAGCCTTTTTTAAGGTTTCATCTTTTAGGTTTAAATTCTCAGAATACTAGTTGCATTTTGAGCAAAACAATACGTAAAATAAATTTCAAATTCACCATGTTGGGAATTTGTCATATTTAACTTTTTGAAATTAATCAAGTACGTGTTATACTTTGCTACAGTATCTGTAGATTGAATGACAACAATCCACCATTGAATATCTTTTCAGTTTTCTGCTGGTCTCTCTAAAAATTAGTTTGCAATTTCCAAAGAATACAGTCATATTTTTTTCAAAAATTCCAAAATCTGTGAGAATCCTGCATTAATTTATTACACAATAGTATAAAGATATTTGGTACCTAACAAAAAATTAACTGTAATCCAAGCAAACAGCCCTTCATCAGGTCCGTCCATAATGTCAACATTACTCTCTTGAGAAAAATGATATGGTGATTCTTGAAACAATCTTCGCACCTTCAACAAAAGTGTCAAGTAAAGGACATAACAATTTAATAATTTCTCAGTGCAAGTACGACCTTGGGTGACTGTGATAAGGGTTAATCCTTTAACAATCTTCACACCTTCAACAAAAGTGTCAAGTAAAGGATATAACAATTTAATAATTTCTCAGTGCAAGTATGACCCTGGGTGACTGTGATAAGGGTTAATCCTTTAACAATCTTCGCACCTTCAACAAAAGTGTCAAGTAAAGGTCATAACGATTTAATAATTTCTCAGTGCAAGTACGACCTTGGGTGACTGTGATAAGGGTTAATCCTTTAACCCTAAGAGTGATTGGCCTCTAATTTCTCCTTACTATATCAGCCATGATTCAAATATATATAAAGGTCAGGAGAATATAGAAAATGATCACCAATTTTATGAAGCTTCTGATTGTCAAGATAATTCCCCTTGCCTGCACCATAGGAAATGTGAAAAGAAAACTGTGGAAAATATATGAATGTTAATCTTAACATGTAAAGGGCTAAACATGCTTCATATCCTACAGAGTGACTCCTGTATTTTAGTTTGTGCGCCAGTGAATGCCCACCTGGATTAATGGTGACATTTCTTTTAAATACTGAGTCTTAAGGCACTAGCCATTTGCCTACTGCATCTTGAACAAGGAATTATAATGAGTTCAATTAATACAGTCATATACCTCCTCTAGTAATTGTTTAGAAGAATTTGATGGAAGCAGTCTTAAACCAGCTGTAGCTTTTAGTGCCACAGGGGTGTATTTCCATCTTTGTTTTGGTATGATATCTTCCGACTTTTGAAGAAGTCTCTCAATTGACTGGGATCCCTGTTTAAAACAAATATCAAATTAATCACACAAGTTACAGTACTGTTGCAAGGCACAGCTGTTCCTTGGAGTTTCACTCAGAACTCCCAAAGGATGTCTGAGATGGAGACAAAGACCTTTTTTTAAAATTTGAATCCAAAAGAAAAACTTCAAGGTATCCTTTCAGAAATGGAATGTGACTCGATGGACTGTAGGAGAAATTTGGTAAAATGGTTTAATAACAGGAAAAAAAAAAAGTTTTTCATAGAGGATCACTGAAAATTCCAAAGGAGCAGAAGTGTGTGAAGCAAAATTATTATTCAATTAGTATCTAACTTCTCCCAACAGTACAGAGAACTTGCATACTGGTTTTAGGGTGTAAATAATTAAAAGAATACCTGATCATAAATTAAATTTCAAGAAGAAGGGAGAGTAATAGGGACCAAACCAAAACTCACAATTTGGTTGGAGGGGGGGGGGGGGGGGAGAGACATTCTTTTTTCTCTTTAGAGCAAACTTCTGTACTAACCTGTTTTGGATTGTCAGCGTATGAAGAAAGACCAGGCTTTACTTCGTGGAAAAATTCATTAGAAAGCTCCAGTTGTCCTCCTTGATTAAGATAGATCAATAAAGTCAGAAAAAAAAAAGAATTTACAAAAAGACTTCACATCACAGTGCTTGACATTGGTCACCAGTTGTCAGTGCATTTTCTGTTTTCTGTAGTGTACTGTAGTCAATATATTTTATTGCAGTATTCAAGTAAAATGGTTAGGGCAATCAAACTTATACCACTTTGGAAAAGTTGGCAGATGCATTGCACAACCAGGAACAGTGTTAAAAAAACGACGGTAAAATTTCCGTACAGCCTCATACTATTGTAAAACAAATCTGTTTTCCCAAAGGCAATGTATTGTTTTTGTCATTGTTTTCTCTATCCAAGAACTGAATGGATAATTTAGGATGGGCTGTGCGGAAATTTTACCAAAACGACTGTTCAGATAAAAGATTCAGCTTAACTCAAGATAGTTTTGAGCGCGGTTTTGTTAGACAACAGCTAAACTTTAACCTTTGTTTAACTAATCGGCCCTAAGATTAGTACTCCTCACCTTTTCCTCTAACAAAGGTAAACACATGAATTCGACTCCCCGTACTACCAGCATCAAACATAATTCCATGGACCTCGGCCAAGGAGCTTTGTTTAGGCGTTAAATATAATAGTTTTGGAATAGAAACGTCCGCAAAACTGACGTAAAATAACAGTGCAGTGAACAAGACAAAGAAGGTTAGTGTCACAACACGACAACCTCGTATGTTATATATTCTATGAGGTGGGGCAACCATATCTGCTTCACCAGGAAGTTTAGCAACTGAAGTGGTTGAAGAAGGCATATAATCGATGAGAATAATAAATATCTAACAAATTACACACGAATCCCATAATCCATGCGTGATGTGTCGAAATTCTACGATTACGGAGTGATGAACGTAACACAGGAGTAATTTGTAACCAAGCCTCCGAAAAGAAAAAATAATATTCCGTGCCTTTCCTTCGCTGGATGTGCCTCGTTGAAGGCGTCGCCTTCGACTGAAAGAAAATTTTGCGATATGTAGAAATATTTGTTAAGAGATTTCTTATCTGAGCATTTAGTTTTTTTCTTCATTTTCTTAAAGCTTCACTCAGTTCTATGCTAAGATAATTCTTGTTATTTCTAACAAATAATCAACTATTCTTGAGAATGAGTAATACATTTTGACCTCAAAATTTTTTACTGTAATATTTTTTATAAACAGATAAAAACTCAGCGAAGCGTGCTGGATCTCCCGCGTTGTCTTGAATGCCAGGTACAGAACAATTAAATTTAATAAACTATCGAAAGGCTAAGCAAACAATGAGCCTGTACCTAAAATAGAAAAATAAGACAATTTCTTGCAGACTTCATTGTCTCACACCAGTCAAAATAAAAAAAAAAAAAAGAATCACGAAGGTAATTAAAATCCAATTCATTGTGGTAAATACAAACAAAGTTGAGAAGGTTTTCTAGATTATTTGAAATTTTTATCCTATGGAAAAATTTGAAATTTTGAAACAAATTTGTTATTTCTTCTAATAATCTACACTTTCAGTTCTTAATCAAGAAACACAATCAGAAGTAGCTGATGGCATACTCATAATTGTGAGGCCTTTCCTAAACAGAATTCTTGTCTTGGTGAAAAATAACTCATGAATAAATTTGAGAGAGTTCATTTTGTTACAAATTAAAAAAAGGTGTTTGCACAATGCTGACATCTTAGACAGAGATGTTATAAATGATGACAAATTTTTCTTTTGCATGGTAACGGTAACCAAGAGAAAAATTTATTTTGTTTGGAATGGAGAGAGGAACATATGCAAGTAGTTTCAGCTGCAAAATGGTTTACCTCTTGCGGCTTTGGTTGTAAGTTTGACTAGCATCTAATTTGTCCTTACACTACCATGCCTGAATCAAACATTAAGGTCACAGGAATTTAGGAAAGGATTAGTAACTAAAAAAGCTCTGAATTGTTTAATTCTCCCCACCAGCACCTTAGGAAATGCAAAGAGAACAGTAGGGAGAATATGCACACTGTTATTAGGGTTAAGAAAGAATCATAGATGCTTTAGGAATGGCATAATGATAAACCCTGTCCCCCAAGAGTGACTAGCATCTAATTTCTCCTTACAATATCACCTCTGAATCACATATTTAGGTCACAAGAATAAAGGAATTGATCAGCAGGTAAAGAAGTCCTTGACTGTTACACAAATTCTCCCTGTAGGCACCTTAGGAAATGCATAATAAACAGTATGGAGACTAAGCATGTTTATGTTTCGGTGTAAGGGGTGAGGTGTTTTCAAACCAAAACCAAAGGTTTAGAAAATCATAGAAACTAATCAGAACAAGTTAATTCAACATCAAATGAATCCAATGAAAACTTGATGCAGACACAAATGTAACAGGAATTAACTTGGATTAAATGTCTGTGACCTAGCCTGCAGAGTAAGTGTAATTTTGGCAAGCAAGTGCTCAGTATTTTCTTAACGAAAATTATGGTCACCATCTTTGAATTTAATGGCAGCAGAAGGCTGGGGAGAGAGAGAAATTTGTACCAAGGGGGCAGTTGATGGTCAAAAATAAGGAGAGGGATAGGGGTGGGGAAGAGATTAAACCTTTCCCCCACCCCCTAACCCCACTGTCCACTCTAACTCCAATTCAAACATGGCTGGTCACATAAACAATCACAAGCTTACAATGTTAGCAAACACTAATATGACACCTGCACTGCAGGCTCGTCTGTGACCAAGTTACAAGTAGTTCTAGTTTTTGAACCTCAGTTTTTTACCCTATGTTGCTTTTGGCTAAGAATGCTTTGACTATTGGGCAAATTTTCCTTGTCAGTACCAAATGATATGAGCATGAAAAATAACGATACTGATGTTAGGGTGTACAGGAAAAAACACATCAACTTCAGACACAAATAACATTAGGATATCCTAGAATATCAACAATGCTTTATTGCACTTTCCAGTGAGATGTTACATTCAGAACTCTGCCAATATTTTTAACAAAGTTGTTAATTTTCAAAACAAAAATTCTTTAAATCTGCATTGTTGCTTAACCTCAGTGAACACTAGTGGAACTGCAAATGAAAAAAATATTTAGTGAATTGAAAGAACACTCAAGCCTTCAAGGGAAATCAAAAAAAGTTTGGGTTCTTGGGGGTGGAAAATAAATGACTGGAAATACTGAAAGGAAAAACAGGGCAAGTACAGAACATCTGTTTGTACAGCGGCATTTTAATCAAATTAACTACAGAATAGAAGCTGGTCCAGAAAAAATAGACCATTTTACATTATTGGTAGCTTAGAAATTAAGGGAGAATAACTTTAAGTTTAAATTAGCCTAAGGTGCTAGTTAGCAGTAGTTTAAGTTATCAGGAACTGCAAAGTTAGGGAGGCCAGGTCTTTGCTTAAAAAAGTAAGGGGTTTAGCAAACCTTTTGAAAGCCAATGTCTTTAGCATACTGTCTAAAGCATCGTCTGCAAATGTTCAGTCCATATTTTCTGATAAGGCCATGATGGTTGAAGCAAACACGGCTGTAACGAAAATAAACACATAACAGTTCTTAAGTCACATAGATTTCTATATGGTGAATAAATGATCATTGAAGTTACATGTCCTAAAGTAAGATGAGTTACGGTTGATCTTTCTATTTACAGACAATCATTGCAATTGTGTGGCTGCAGCAAAATGACAAGCCAGTCATTTTATAGATGAAACTGCAACTTGGTGCCAAGTCGCAAAAAAATTGGGAGAGACCTTTCGCCTGTATGTCACCAGTTCTCAAATTTAATGGCTGTATCCAAAGAAACTGTTTTCCTTCACAGAAACTTGAAATTTTTTTACAATTTTAGACGCCAGTAAACAAAGTAGTTATATTCCCACGAGTTTATCACTAAACTATTAGAAAAGAGTTTCAACATACAACCAGTTAACTCAAAAATTCGTCCTGTAGCACGTTACCAACATCAAAAACTTCAAAATTCTTAAATTCAACAGCAAATATGAAATTTTAAAAGCGAAATTCACAGTGAAATCGTGGACAACCGGCAAACCATATTCAATTTACAGAATTTCGACCACGTGTCCGCCATCTTGAAATTCAGGCGGACAAGCCGTAAATTGAAAAGCCTCCAAATAACCCTCATGAACCACACAAATACTCAAATAATTCGATCAAAATATAAAGAAGTGGTTTAAATATGTCGTACGCACAAACTTACCAGGATCTTGAACCTGGACCGTACGTTCTTGGATGAGAAAACCACACATTCGAGTGACCCATGTTGAAAATTGGAGTAAAGAGAAAGCCTCGAGGTTAACCCTGCGACCATATGCATTCTGGGAGATATTAAAAAAGACTTATCATGGATGGGGTGGGGAGATATTTTTTCCCTTCGGCCTCAGACATTGGAGGGGAACTCCAATTGAATAGAGTTTCCAGTTTTTCAGATTAAATTACACTTGAAAAAATGGCGTTTTTTTTTGGCGATTGAAGACAGAAGATGACATCTTGAAATGGGTGTAGATTAAATGTAAAATTCATGCGATCCCTTCAATTTTAATTTATTCAAACCAGCTTCTTGTCACATCTTCAAGCAAAGCAAATAGGATTTGAATTTTCATTTCCTTGAACTTTCCGGGCATAAAATATTTTCATTTGTTAATCAGTCAGGTGCCATGGTAAGGGAAAGAGACGAGTTTAATCCGCCAAGCGCGCTTCGGCTACCATATTGAAACTAATTTCGGGTTATTCAGTTACCCAAAAATTGGCCATCCTACCACGCAAACTCAAGCTGGTTAGTTGTACGCACATTTGTGCTTAGAGTTTAAATAGCTCACAGCTACCCCACATTTTCAAACGGATTTATCCCTAATACACGCGCATTACTAGACTGTAAAATCCTTCTTTTATTTATTCTGTCAAGCCTTTAATTATGCAAAGGGTAATCAGCTGCTCATCGCATCACTCACAGTTCAGTTTCGACTTCATTGAAACTTTCGATATCTCCGTAGTCATTCTAAAATCCTTTCAACACCGGCAAAAACAGAAAAAATCGATAAAAAGGCCTGGAAATTGGTAACACGAATACTCGAGCATACTCGGTCGTGCGTGTACTCTGAAAATAATTTTGTAGATAATCCAGCCTCTGATTGGTTTGAAATTTCTGTTTTTTCGTTTCCTTAGCGACAATTAGGTTAATACTTATTATTAGCCCAATTTCTGTTTTGTTCTGCGTCAGTTTCAGTTCATTTTACCCGACTGGGAAGGCTTATTTTTTCTCTCGGCGACATTTACCAGTTGATCGCAAAAAGAGTTCATGGAAATTAAGGTAAAGATCATCATGTTAAATGGTTTTTTCTATTGTTATTTTTTGTTCGCATTCAGAAGGTCGAATTTGATCGGTTTGAAAGCATAGTGAATCGCATCCGTTTTCATAGTTTGTCAACGACTCATCAGTGTTTGCGGCTTTTAAATTTTTAACGCCTATTCGATGACCATTTTCTCACGCCGGCAAAACTAACGCCTGGCAAGGAATTTTCCAATCTTGAATCATACAGTCTTAACAAAAGTTAACACTTAGAGAGAGGCTAAGCGATTGACTTTTCTTTTGCATAAATCTAATAAAAACAATCATTGATTTTAGTTTTACCTCAGGCAGTTTTCATCACCAAATGCTGAAATCAGTTTCAAACTGTGCGGATATTAGGATCTATTCCTAATATTGTTAGGATGAATAAAGCACTTTGATCACTTACTGAGCACTCGGAGAGACTAAAAAAATGAAATTTTCTCGCCAGAAAAAAATTGATTACATTCAAAACTGTGAGACTGCCACTGACTTGATGCAAAAAAAATCCTCGCGTTAGAATGTTTCATATCACGTGTTTTGGTCAGTGGTGTTAGTCTTTCAGTGTGATTAAGCGAAGCGAGCTTTCGCCTCACTCTTGATCAACGTTTGATTAATCCGATACATGAAATGTTTCTATATTTGAAGACATAAGTTGAAATTGAGCTAAGGATATCTCGTCAACCAGAACTTTGTCTTTGATCACTCGCAAAGTTTTACTCTATGTGGTATTATCATCACAAAAGCGGCTTGTTAAAAGCCAAGTTCATTTTATCCGGATCGTTGGCAGTTGTAACACCTACGGCGTTGTATGCAAAACTGGTTGCATCACTCTAGTTGACCCCATTAGCGTGGAAAGGTTTTATATTTCATTTTTTTGTTTCTTTTGCTCCAATTTCTACTTGGTTATTATTAGCATAGACAAGTATGAAGCACGATTGTCGTGCTATTTACTTAGTTAAAATTCCAACGTTCCATCTTGTGAAATTCGTTGCAGATGCAAGAGCAAATAACGGCTGAGTAAAAACCAGTGACAGGGATTATGCAAAAGTTGTAGAATAAAATAATTTGATCGCCTTAATCTGCTCGAGGATCTATTTTTTTCGTTTTAATTAAACTTTGTTTCTAATAGCGGATCAGGATGGCAAATATTGCAAAATCAATCAGAAGGTAGTCGACATTAAAAAATAATAACTTCTGTATTTATGACATATTACGTCAATCTAAGCTTGGCGAGGTTTCCTGTTTACGCAAATACGAAATGAAAACGAGTTCGAAGTCCATTGGCTGTGAAAGAAACAACCGTATCTTGAAAGTGACAGCTGCAGGCTGTAAACAAATTGCGTTCTTTTGAACGTTTCGTGCCAGGAAACATTTAGAATTGTACCTTGTGAATAACGATGAAAATTGTCTCGAAGCAAGCTATGAACTGCGTTGCACATAGCATATATACCACGTAACGTCAACCGATGAGAGTGCTGAAATTTTTTGCATGTAAATTATTAGAGACAGGAACAGCAATTGCAGTGTTTTGATTAGTATCCTCAAACATTTCTCTTCTAGTTCAGTAGAGCCAACGTAACAAAGAGGGCCAATTAATGATTAACTTAGAAAAAAAGTTCAGTTCGATTCGCGTATTGCGTGGCAATTCAGCTAATAGGGAAGACAATTTAAACTAATTCGGCTCATTTATATACAAAATCCATCCTTATAAAGTACTAGGTCCTAAATTTAATGAAACAAGCTTTGAATGTTGAAAAACATATGTTAATTTATTCATGTGTCAATAATATTTGTCCTATTTAAAGATAAATTATGTCGTAACGATGAAACTCAGACATAAATTGCAGAAAACTGAATACAAAAACGCTGAAAGTGAAAGAGGGAAAACTAAAAAAGGGTATGTTCTTCGAAATTTTTTCGGGCGAAAAACGCCCTCTTTTTATTAATCCGTCAAAGTCTAATGAAAACCGCAATCAAGTAGACATATCCAAAGAGCTAAGTAAATTTTACAGGTGCCTCATATAATTTTCTGAGGGCTCATTAGCGTATTACTGCACAATGCATCCCTATTAAGCTTATTAAAGATAACATCTGCAAGGAGCTTCACTCATGCATTAGTGTTATTTGTCATCGCGAAGTCAAGGCTTCTCAGAAAGTTGCAACAAAGTAATCAGTTTGAGGTAACTCATAAAAGCCTTCTTTGTGAGTTTCTCGCACTTGAATCTTGTGTCATGATTCTCTGTCATTTTGTTCTTTTAAATTTTTTTGGTGATCGGTGAAGAACTCGTTTAAAATTGACTGCCGCAAGTCTTTTAAGTGGCAAATAAATTCCTCTAACTGAAGCAGACATCCTGTTTACAACTTAATTTCTCATGTTCCTGTTCAAACATTTTTATGAGCGGTGGGGAAGTCTCTATGCTAAGTTCATCGGCACCCTAAGGATTCTGCTTATTTTTAACACTAACAATATTGCAAGGAAACAGCTTTAGAGAAAGATGTTTTCCTGGGGGCAAAACGGCGAAGACGGGTCACGGTTTTAGAGTGTGTAAACGAGTGCAGTTAATATGTTTTGAAAGTTTCAAGCCTTAGTCTTCACTAACACATTTCTTGTAAGTATGATTGTATGATCCGAAA
This sequence comes from Pocillopora verrucosa, assembly GCF_036669915.1. Lineage (NCBI taxonomy): Eukaryota > Metazoa > Cnidaria > Anthozoa > Scleractinia > Pocilloporidae > Pocillopora > Pocillopora verrucosa. The sequence goes on from NC_089324.1 coordinate 1,010,670, forward strand.
TACTTATGAATTGAACATCCATGGCTATCCAAACAAAACAAATGATTTGTAAGTCGTTTGCTGGGTCTATGGACTCTTAGAGGTTCTTAATTTAATTCCAGCTATTTCATTATTCCGTTAGGCTCTTTTCTATATTTTGTCAGTTATCAAATTGAAGTACCTGATGGCGTGATTTGCTCTTTTTTGCAAGTACAGTTTTCAATAACAAAATGAGTGCAGCACTAAAAGCTTTGTTATGCAGGACAAATTCTTCCTCTAAGCTGACGTCGCCAAAATTTTTTGCATCAGTCGAGTTTGACCCTTACAATTCTTGCAGTGTTTATACAATTCACAACTTCCCACTCTCATCTACTAGGAAACATTGTTTGCCTCTTAGTTGCCATATTGACTTTAGCCTTAGTGTTTTTAACCATGTGTTAATTTTAATACTTTTTGCTTTCACTTTTACAGATGACTTTCCCTCACCGCCTGAAGTTGGCATTATTTTTTATATGTTGCATGCAACATGTATATGCTTTAAATTCATCAGTAACCGTGTCCAGCTCGTCCATGTCGGCGGTGGCCGATTCATCCATGATGACACAGGCAGACTCATCAACGACAGTTGTTGCCACAACATCTGCAATGTCTTCAGGTTATGATATAGCGTCTACAGGTGGGGCGAACACCACAGGAACACCAATGGCGGCGACAACAAATGTGTCCTATACATCAAAAGCGTCCGCTACAACCATAGTACCACCAACCTCAACAACTCACGGTACAACCACGTCACCAAGTGCTTATGTGAACAATGCAAGTGCGCATGTCCTAACATCATCATCCATGTTCACCGCGCCTAATGGTAAGAGACATTTTTCTTTTCTTAGAAACCACGGAAGACAGAGTAGAAATTAGGAAGGTTAGAATTTGGGTATCTAGGGGCAAGTCCCTCAAGAATAATTCTTTTACTTTTCAATTTTTTCTTTCTTTTCTCACGTTTTCTATTTCACATGATTTCATTTTTCTTTTTTTTTTTGTCTTTGTGTGAAATTGTCAGCGTCAGTAACTTTTTCACTGTAAGTTAAAAACTTTATATTATTAAAAAATGATCGGGCGTCTCAGCGAATCATTATGTTATAGCGCTTCATTCATTATCAGTCTCACGGATATCCGGTCCCAGTCTCACACGGGTATCCATGTAAACAGGTTACCAAGTGTAGCGTGTGGTGAATTTTTAATTTGTATTTACATGGCAAAAAAATGCTACAAATAAAACGAAAATATAGAGAAAACTGTGAAATGATAGCATAGACTCAGCCATATTAAAACTGCTCATTATCTAGAATTAAAGGACACGTTTTACATTGTATACATTGACTGCTTGTAACCTGTGCTAGATGCATTGATGCAATCTATTTGTAATTATGTTTTCACAAAGATTAACTTTCAACGTGTTACATTTGCGTCCACTAGTGTTAGTTAAACTATTGTAACGTCATACTGAAGAATGTCTAAAAAGTTCTCCCGCAGGTTTATTTTGAAACTTAGAGCTGTGAAAAAGCTCCTACGATTAATAACACATTGTATGTGAATATGAAAGCGATCTTCGTAGTAATGAACTCTGCTTTTGCAGTAGTGAAAATAGGGCCTGACAAAAAAAATTCAGGCCTGTACGGGATTTGAACTCTGCAACACCGGTAATGTGCTCTACCAACTGAGCCGACAAATCAACTAGGAGCTGATCACTAAGTTGATTTCAAATAACCCGTGAAGTGATGAATAATTAATGCATTGTATATTCACTTTTCAATGACTTTTTCAGTGACTATCAGTATCAGAGACGAGTACTCGTCACCAGATTGCAAATCTTGTAGCAATGGAGGAACCATCACAGTGACCAAGTTATGTGACATCAAGATGCCATCTAAAGACGATAATAAATGTGACAAGGACAAGTTCAATAAAACCCGCTGTAGTTACGTTACTTTGGCCGATAAAATGTATCGCTGTGCTGAGGTGTTACAGAATTACACGAACCATGTGGAGAAAAAATTGAAAATCGTTAAAAATTGTAATAAGGAATGCCCAGCCTCTGGTTCAGGTTAGTTTTGTTTAACTCTAAAAAAAAAAAGAAGACTTAGAGATGCTACAGTATAATTTCACTAAGGGAAAAAAAGAAACCTTACAGAACTGGAGCGCTTTTCGATTGAGTGTTGTAAAACCAAAACTATATATATAGAGCCAATGGGAACTCAAAACCAACCAAACCACCTAAAGTGCGGGAAAACACGTGCGCCCAAGTCATGATTGCATGGTCTTAGTTTTGTTTCTGATTGGTTTAGAGAGAGGCGCGAGTTTTATGGACCAATCATTGAGCGAAGGAAAGCAAAAAATGTAATCACGGATAACTTTCGACACTCAGTTGAAAATTGCTCTGTGATGATGTGTGCTGTGATGTAATCAATTATATCAATTATACTTTGTAACTTAACGTAACTATTCCGAGGGAGCGACTCCTAAACATCACAATTTACCATAAACTGTTATGGAATCCACTAATAACCTAACCCTCAGTCACCACTGATACAAACTTACATTAAACCGACTGCTATCTCCAAATCTCCTCTGAAACTCTTGACTGTAGGCATACTTCCTCTTACAGCTGATCACAATAGCTCTGTGTAGCGTCTTCGAAAACTTATCTCCTTGGTGACTGACCCCTACAGTCACAGTAGTAACAAGGCATTCTAAAAAGCACCAGAAACTTCAAAATTACTATTCTTGTAACTGTATATCACTATTGGATTGCCGGAAAGAATTTCCATCAGAATGCTTCAGAATCCTCTTGCATACCGAAGATTTTTAGAAAAGTCCAGGAAATCCCTACAAAAAGTTACTCTAACTGTAAATATATCAATTTCATATGTGAACTGCGGATTAATAAATGAGTGTAAGAGTGATCTTTGCAGCAGCAGTAGTGAAAATAAGGCTTCAAAAAACCATTCAGGCCTGTACGGGATTTGAACCCATGACCTCTGCGATACCGTTGCAGTGTTCTACCAACCGAGCTAACAAGCCAACTGAGAACTGGTCATTTTGTTGTTACTCTCCTCAACAGAAATCCTTAATTAAACAAAAATCTTTTCTTTTTTGTCTCTAGTGTTGTCTCCACACCTCGTGTTCATTTTTGCAACTGGCCTCGTCGTGGGAATGTAAGTACCTGTCATTTATTCAAGCTTTCATTAAAACCCAGCGTGAGTTTTTCAATCAATGTAATTATTCGTCATGAGCAAGTCAAAATAATTTACTACAGGATCTTTCATTAGCATCAACTATTTACTAGTCAAATCGTCCCAAGAGAAAATCTAATTTCTTTAAGAATTCAAGATGGTATTCATCTTGACGGCCAAGCTAGATGACGTCACACCTCACACCCCATAATAGATAAATCCTTCTCTGACTGTTACCAAATGTAGCTCAACTAGTTGAGTACCAGAGCAAAGAAGGAGTGAGATATGATTCGTTATTTCAAATAAGCGCTAACTTTTTTACCTTTTTTTTTCGCAGGTTATCGCAGACTCTGTGATCCACCGACCTTGAAAAAGCTGAAGTTACCAGAAAGAAAAATAAACTCCATTTCAGTTTTTCAGGAGTAATGCCACTGAAATTTGTTTTTCACTGTTATTTAATTGAAGTTCAATAGGTACAAGCCAAGAGATTTTATAAGAAATCTTTATAGCGAAAGTTAAGTATTTCTGTAAATAAAATAGACACTACTACTGACATGGATAGAAGTCACTTGTAGATAAAGATGGTGTAATCAAAACATTTTATGGAAGCAAATATGATTGAACTGAGTGGAGTAAAATTTTGTCTGAAATTATGCGCCTGATTTCAAAATCAAACGAGTGCGCAGCGCTAGTTTATAATGGTAACAGGAACGAGCGCAGTCCAATTCGGTCTGTAATCATACGAGTGATTAACAAAATCGGACGACCGCGAAGCGGGAGTCTGATTTGTTAATAACCTTATTATTACAGATTGAATTGGATGACACGAAGTTTTGCTACCAATTAATCAAAACTATGACAAAATTTGAGAAAGAAACTAGACATCGGTTATAAGTTTTCATCTAGAAAAACACAGTTAACTCTGCGAAATGCGAGACAACAGCGCACACACATGACGCGTTCTGTCGTCTCACACAAGCATGACGTGTTAACTGTCCCTTTAACTGTCCTATTACACTGTCCAATTGCAAGCGTGACGCATACACTGTCCTATTAGAACTCAAATAGGGCTGGTGATAGCCAATCACGTTCGAGAATTTTCTTATAGTTTTGATTAGGTTTGAAATCACATATTTGTTGATCCAGTAGTAGGTGGTTTGTAGAAAGTTTCAAGAGTTGTGTTTCATTTTCCTGTAATTTGATTGGTTTCTTAAAACAAGCATTTGGTTGTTGTATTTCAGTAAAACTTCCACGTTGACTGGGAAAAAAAATGCGATTTGGAGCAAAAATTGGTGTGTTTCGTGAATAAATTGCACCAATGAGAACCAATCAGATTACAAGGATCAACAATGATTTTTTAAAGGGTGTAATAAATACTTAAAAACGACGATGTTAAGATGTGTGGTTAACATTATCTTCTTGATCCAATGCGACCATTGGGTGAGTGTGATAAGCTGCTTATGCGCAGTTCAGCTGCCTTTGACGCTAACCATTAAACTTATTTTGAAGTTTTGTAGAATGGTTCAACTTTGTAAAGAAACATGTCTGTATAAGTCAGAGTGTGTCAATTCATCATTAAAAGTGCATATAGAGGACGAGTTTTTGTAATCCTTGTTTTAGATTGTAAAACAAAGCTGTTGGTTATAAGCTCAAGATTTCGGTCACGTCAAATGGTCTCTTCCATTCAAGTAGGAACTGAAACCATTCAACACCAGCCCTTTGAAATAAATTTGGGAGTGATACTTGACCAGGATATAGCGATGGATAAACATATATGTATGATATGTAAGACCCCTTAATACCATCTTCGTAACATAGGTAACATTAGAAAATTTTTAGATCAGGGTTCTGTGGAAACCTTAGCTCATTCCTTTCTTACGTCTAAGATTGACTATTGTAATGCTCTTTAGTTTGGATTACTTAAATATCAGATCAATAGGCTGCAAATTAGCATTAAGCACTGTTGCGCATGTGGTTACTCTAACTCGCATATGTGACCACATAAATCCTGTAATTAAATCGCTGCTCTGGTTTCCTGTATTTCAACGTATTATTTTTTAGATTTGCCTATTAATTTATAAGACACTTAATGGCTTGGCGCCTATCAGTATCGATCTAACCTTTTGGCCCCGCGCCGTAATAAGCGCTCACTTGGATCTTGTACTCAGGAACTTTTAACTCAGTGTTCCGAGATCTAGAGCAGTGACTTATGGAGCTAGGGCGTTTTCCATTGCTGGACTAGGGCTTTGGGATGAACTATCAGTTTCTTTAGGAAAGGCTGCCGACATCAATTCCTTTAAACGTCAACTGAAAACCCATCTCTTCGAGAAAATATACCTTAAGTTTGTTAAAATTTTTCATTTTCTTATCATATGTAATTGGTTATTTAGTGTATTCATAGTAAAAAATTTTGCTATTGGATGAATTGTAAATATAATTGAACTGTTATTAGTATGAACTGTAGATAGATATTGTTACATGATTTTATATTATGATTTTGTATGATGATTTGTATAGCGTTATGGGCAATTAGCGTAATAATGCTATATAAATAAACTTATTTATATTAAGTCCGCTGCTCTTCGCAGTCGTACTGATCGGCACTGGTATCGTCAAACCAGCTAATAAGCCACTGGTACTGAGTATCTTGCTCAACAACATTTTAACCCCCGATGGGGGTAGGGTGCTTGTGACAGGTACTACTGAGGAGGGGAGGTAGGTGATTTGACTAGGGGTGGCGTGGTGCTATCAGACACTCTTTCTCACTAAAGTTATTTGCCAAGTCGCGAATAGACTTGGCTCTATTTGGATCACTTTCAAAGGACTTCTTATTGAACTTAATGAGTACGTCAACCAATACCTTACCCACTGAGGATGTCCCTGAAGATGTCGAGGAGGGGCTGTTTAGCAGGTGCGTCAAGATACTGCCGTTGTCGACACCACGTCCTTTGAAACCTCCGTAGAAGCCTTGACCGGTTACAAGCGATATTAGCTTAAGGGTCTGTGGAGGAGCCTTAGAGGAGGAGCCACGGTCTATACACCCCAAGTGGACGTGGTCCTTTTTTCAAGCCCGGTGAGAGACTCACACCTGGATACGTTTGTCATCTCGTTGCCATCTTGTATCCCTGGCTGCAGCTTCGGAGGTACCTTCCGAGGTCAGGGGAAGTCAAAAAGTTGACTATCCTTAAATGGTAACTGACGGCTAACGGGTCACTTTTTCGGAATACCGTCTAAATGCCTCGGCTAACACATTGAAACAGATACAAGGTACTTTGAATGCCTCTTTGTGCCTTTTTTCGCCGGGAAAACTGTCCAAGATGCAGCTTCGTGAGTCATCCGCCATAAACGCTTCGATTTTGATCATGCGACTTGACACGTCACACATGTGTACATTAGGCAAAGTAAATAAGGCGGATAGTGCTTCGAGTGAAAGCAGTTCTATTACGGGGTCTGATTATTCGGATTTTGAGGCTTCGATGGAAGGCGAACATAATGATAGAGTTTATAAATCTGTTGGTAAAATCAGGCCCTGGCAATTTGAACCGCCAGGACGAACGTAACCTAAAATAGAGCGCGAGAGTCAGAGGAGGATCCATGGCCCGTGCGCCGCGGCCGCCTCAATAAAGAAAGCGAGAATGGTGAGTGCATTTACGATTATAAATAAAGTATCTGAAAATCGGTCGCTTCTTAAACGTAGGAGCGATCAAGTAAAGAAAACCAAATGTACAGACTCTTGAATACCATGGGAGCGAAGTGTTTTTATGCTACACGCACGCACCTTCCAAACTGTTTCACTGACTGAAAATATAAACATACACGCTTGTGGAGGTGAATTGGCTGGATTATACACGTTCACACGCGATTGAATCGGTTTTAAGTTTTCCTGTGTTGAATTTTACGAACGATTTAAGATTTCTCGACTTTTACTTTAAAACACGATGCAGCAAAAAATAGCATTTGTACATTAGATCCTGTTGTTTTCCGTCTTCATTATAAATGTCAACGCGGTTTAGAGTAGTACAGTTTTGGATAACTTGAGCGTGAATATATATATATATATATGTATAAATATATATATATATATATAAATTTTTTTTTTTAAGTTCAGGTCGTAATTTGAGAAACATTACGTGCTTGTTATTTCCGAAGTACGAGTTTGTCGCGGACTCGACTCCATTTTTTTTTACCAAAGCACTGCGGCGTTTTAAACGGTGGGTAAAAGATAGTTCCATGACTTGTGCTTTAATTGTTTCCTCTCTTAGGCTTTAGGCTTGTTTTATTTACGATAAACGAGCGCGAGTAATCTACTGTTCACTCAGCTGACATTGATACAATTTTGAAACGAGTAACCTTTCGGACAGGATTGATTTCATCATGTTTCCGGTTGCAAATGAGAAACAACGCTTGAGCATGGCGCTCATAACAAGGCGATTCTTGTGACATCCGTTTACAGCATGGTTCTGTTGTTATACACTTCCATTGGAAGTTAATTAAACTTAGGCACACGAATGTGCTATATATGCTGCTCAATGTTAGTTGTAATCATTCGTGAAAAACTCTCAGTTAGAGACGAAACGCATCGAAAGAAATAAAAAAAAAGTTACAAAAGTAGGAAGTCATCTTTTGCGTTGCCCACTAGTCTCATTAAAAATTTTAAAAAAGGATAAATCTCGCCCATTTCCGGACCGTGGAAGAAGACTTTCGTTCACGAAACCAGATGACCACCTCCCATAATACGTGACAATACTTTGCGTTTAGTCACGCTCACTCCTGAACCGATGGGCCTGAGGTCACAGTGATACACACCAGACAAATACTTTTCGGCTTGGAATTAAAAAACATTTCTTTAAGAATAGAACTCGATAATAGTTAAGAGGAAAAATTGTGGGAACATATATATTTTTACAGTTGTTTGGAATAACGTGCAAATTATCTGTGGCTCTGAATACAGACATGCGATCCGTCGCGTTTCGATTATTCAACCTTCGTTATTTTATTTCTCACTTCGTATTTCGTAGTCTCTAAATGGTGACCTATATCAGAATCGAACAAATCTTACTTTTTTTCCGCTCGTAAATTTCGGCTGCAGCTGAACAGCCGAGACGAATTTGTTAGTCTCAGGTCTTGACATGACACTTTTCACTGCCTTACACACGTGTGACGTATCACATCACGTGACCTGAATCGAACCGTTTTCAAAATGGCCGTCGATTAGGCGTCAAAAAAAATTTGTAGAAAATTCAATTCTGCACAATATATCGTTAATTTGCTCATTTTGGATTCTTTAACCTAAGAGGAATGCATTGGGACAAAAAAAAAAAGGAGAAAAATTTGGTGTCAGTTACCCTTTAAACACACACACACGCACGCAAAGTAGGTGAATTATTCACAAATTTGCGCTGGGAGTTAAAAGAGGTCGGCTTTTACTCGGCATTTTCAAACGCATGCAACGCTTAAATATGCACATACTTAAACTATAAAATCCCTTTTACTTCCTGCTGCAAATTTTTCATGCCGAGTTTAATCAGCTGCTCATTCACTTCATTTCAGATTCGAATGCGTTGAAACTTTTGATCTGCTTGCAATCATTCCGAAATCCTCTCAACACCAGCTAAAAAAAAAGGTTAAAAAAAGGCCTGGATATCGTTCACACACGTACTCACTGGAGCAAGAAATTCCTCTTTGGAAATCGTTCTGTAAATATTCCAGCCTTAGGGCTAAGGTTGGATTGGTTTGAAATTTCTGTTTGTCGTTTCCTTAGCGACAAAAAGGCTAACGGTTCTAAGCCCGATTGCGCTTTTATTTTGCGACAGTTTCAGGTTATTTTATCCAACAGGGAAGGCTTTCTTGATCTCGGCGACATTCACTATAGAAAGTTGATCGCAAAACCGTCTATATCAGTGGAGATCAGTTGCAAGGTATCGATCATCGTTTTAACTCTTTGTTTCTATTGTTCATTTAGTGTTTATAGTGAAAGGATGTTCGCATTTAGAAGGTCGAATTTCGTCGCTTTGAAAGCAGTGAGAATGAACTCAACATCCGTTTTAATAATTTCTCAACGACTCACCAGTCTTCTTTATTTGATTTTGCGGCTTAGTAATATTTAACACCTATTCGGTATGCATTTTCTCGCGCTAAAACGAGGAACTTCCAATCTTGAATCATTCAATCTTAACTAAAGTAAATACTTTCAGCGAAACATCTTAAGCGTGAATCTAAGAAATTTGATTAATTTCCTTTAGAGTAAATTTGAAAAAATTAATCATTGATTTGAGGTTTACCTAAGCCTATTTTCATCCCCGAATACTGATATCAGTTGCAGACTAGATATCAAGATCTATTCTGAATCATATTGTTACGATTCAACAGATAGAGTAAATAGGGAGTGAAAGAGAGCAACAACGGCGATGGCAACAAGAACGTAGCAAAACACATGATCTAATGAGCAAAACAAAAGCAAAACACGTGCGTTTTAAAACTTTGTACATTTCTTAGCTGTCCCATACCGAACAAAAACACGAAATCACCAACTTTTACGCTCTCTTAACAAGAAACCTCGACACCAATTAATCCCAGTTTTATTTTGAATTCAACACTACATTCACATGTTATGCGGAAGTTAGGATGTTGTACAGTCAGAAATGGTTAACGCATCGAGCTATCTTACAGGGAAATAACAAGTAGTAGTAACAATTTAAACTCTCTAATCTTGTAAATACCGCAGACTGCGGACTGAGAGTGTATTTGTTCCTCAGCCAGCCTCCTACAGAGCGTATTTTCAAAAAAGACGTTCGCTTTTGAACTCAATTTTAATGGCGACTGATAAGGGCAATTCATCGCACTATTGGCACGCATTGTGATTCTGGAAGATAAGAGACGTCTTTCAAGTTGGCTGTCTGATGCGAGTTTAGACCCAATCTCTGTTTACTTGAAAACGAGCTCCATTTCCGAGTAATAATAGTCCTGGGCCCAGTTGTGTAAAAGCAGATAACGCTATCCGACGGATAAATCGCTATCCGGCGGATAAATCGCTATCCGACGGATAAATCGCTATCCGGCGGATAAATCGCTATCCGGCGGATAAATCGCTATCTGACGGATAAATCGCTATCCGGCAGATAAGTGATAGCAAAATGCATAGCGTTATTCACCGGATAGAGTTTTATCCAGTGGATAGCATTATTCGACCTTCTCATAAACAGACCGAGTCACTGTGTCTGTAGCTCGTGGCGGTGGACAGATACCGCCACGCGAGAATAAATTTACTGCTTCCCTTCCCATGTTATTAAAATTACGCCAAAGAGGTACTCTAAAGCCAGCAAAACAAAACCTTGGTGGGTATCAGTCAAACTAAGGTGTTAATGTGAAAGAGTGGATTGATCAAAAGACATAGCTTACAACTTCTTACCCAAATCTATTAGAAAACATTCGCCTCTTGTTCGCTATATTGAATTTCTCTCTCTATGTTTGTTATCATGAGTTAATTGCAATGCCATTTGCTTTCGCTTTGACAGATGACTTTCCCTCACCGCCTAAAGTTTGTATTGCTTTTGATGTGTTGTATGCAACATGTACTTGCTTCAAACTCACCAAGTGCTTATGTGAAGAATACAAGTACCCCTGTCACAACATCATCATGTAAGAGACAGTTTTGTATTCTTAAAAACTAAGAACAACAGAATGAAAATTTAACAGTGTGAGGAAAGGTTAAAATTTAGGTTTCTAGGGACATGTCCCTCAAGAAACTTTGTTTAATTTTCATTTTTCTCTCTCTTGCTTTCTTTCTTTTTTCCACGTTTTCTATTCTATATAAGTTTATTTTTTATTTCTGGGTGAAATTGTCGGGATCAGCACCGTTTTTATAAAAACCGTGATCGCGCGTTGTACTGAATCACTATTTAATGGCTGTTCGTGATTAATAAAAGAATGAACTACATGAGGAGGCCCAGTATGGCAAATAGACGGCCCCAGTCTCTGACGGGATTTGTGCTGACAGCAGTGACAGGTTACTGAGGATGAAATATCTGTAATAAATCGTAATTGTCGACACGGACGAATTAAACACTTTTCGAACGACAATAGAGACCAAACCGAAGAAGTAAATCTGAAACAAAAAGGAAAAAAAGAAGAGGATTTATAGCAATGGAGAAGATTAACACGAATTACATAATTAGTACGTCAAATTGCCCGATAAGACGTATGGCTTTGTTGAAATGAAAGAGAATTTCACGTACCACGAGAAAAAAAAAACTGGAAACGTGTTAATCTATGTGATGACGTTTCCCAGCTTTCGTCTCGGGTTGCGCTAGCCAACGCGTGCGACAAAGTCGTGATTGGCTTTAGTTTTCGATCAATGTGATTGGTTGAGAGAGTAGTTGCGAGTGTTTTGGACCAATCATAGAACGAAGTAAGCAACCCAATGCTATCTTGGATTACTTTCGCCATTGAAATGATAATTGCTCTTTCTTATGAAACAATCTAATTGATTCAATTTTACTATTTTGTAGATGTTACCACAGCATCTACAATGGCTGTAGTTAACAATACAGAGTCTAAAGATGGGACGTCCACCACAGGAACTTCAATGACGGCGTCAACAAAAGCGTCCGCTACAGCCACAGTAGAACCAACCTCAACAACCCACGATACAACCAAGTCATCAAGTACTTCTGTGAAGATTACAAGTCCCTCTGTCACAAAATCATCGTCCGTGTCCACCATAAGTAAGGGTAAGAGACATTTTGTATTCTTAAAAGCTTAGGACAACAGAATGAATAACAATATGGCGAAAGGTTAAAAATTTGGGTTTCTAGGGACATGCCCCCCAAGAAACTTTGTTTTAATTTCCAATTTTTCTCTCTCTTTCTTTCTTTCTATTTTTTTTCTCGTTTTCTTTTTTAGATAATTTCATTTTTATTTCTGCGTGAAATTTTTGGCATCAGTACCTTTTTTATAAAAACCATAATCGGGCGCTGTAATTAATCATTATTTCATAGCTGTTCATGCATTAATCTAAGAATTAACTGTACGAACAGGCCCATTTTGGAGAATGAACGGCCCCAGTCTCTCACGGGATTTGTGCCGACGGCAATGACAGGTTACCAAGAGTAAAATATTATGAATTTTTAAATCGTATTTGTCGACGCGGAAAAATTAAAAATTTTAGGAAAATAACGAAAATAAAAATGAAACCGAAGAGGTTAATCTGAAACAAAAAGGAAAAGAAGAGGATTGATGGCAATGGAGAAGCTTAACACGAATTAAATAATTGGAACGTCAAATTGCCCGATGAGACGTATGGCTTTGCTAAAGTGACACAGAATTTCACGTACCATGAGAAAAAAAAACTGGAAACCTGTAAATCTATGTGATAACGTTTCCCAGCGTCCGTCTCGGGTTGTTCTTGTTCAACTCTAAAAAAAATTGTTACAAGTCATTCATTTTACAACTAGGAGGTATTACAGTATAATAAAACCGACAGGAAAAATACCTTACACAAATGGAGTGCTTTTGGATTGAGTGTTTTAAACCCAAAACCAAAGTTATCAGAGAGGGCCAATCAGGAGAAAGGAGAAATACTGGTCAGAGCTGATAAGATTCGAAGTAAAAACAAGCAAACTGCCTAAAGCTCGAACCAACGCGTGCGACAAAGTCGTGATAGGCTTTAGTTTTCGATCGATGTGATTGGTTGAGAGAGTAGCCACAAGTGTTTTGGACCAATCATAGAACGAGGTAAAGCAACCCATCGCTATCTTGGATTACTTTCGCCATTGAAATGATAATTGCTCTTTCTTATGAAACAATCTAATTGATTCAATTTTACTATTTTGGCGATGTTGCCACAGCATCTGCAAAGGCTGTAGTTAACAATACAGCGTCTAAAGATGGGACGTCCACCACAGGAACTTCAATGACGGTGACAAAAAAAGCGTCCCCTACAGCCACAGTAGAACCAACCTCAACAACCCACGATACAACCAATTCATCAAGTACCGATGTGAAGATTACAAGTCCCTCTGCCACAACATCATCTTCCATGTCCACCATTCGTAATGGTAAGAGACATTTTGTAGTCTTAAAGAATTTGGGTTTCTAGGGACATGTTCCTCTGTTTTAATTTTAAGTTTTTCTCTCTCTTGCTTTCATTCTTTTTTCCACGTTTTCTATTCTATATAATTTAATTTTTTATTTCTGTGTGAAATTGTCGGCATAATTACCTCTTTTTTTATAAAACCGTAATCGCGCGTTTAAATGAATCATTATTTCATAGCTGTTCATAACTAATTAAAGAATGAACTGCATTAGGAGGCCCAGTTTGGAGAATAGACGGCCCCAGTCTCTAACGGGATTAATGCCGACAGCAATGACAGGTTACCAAGGGTAAAATATAATGAATTCTTAAATCGTATTTGTCGACGCGGACGGATTAGAATTTTAGGTATAAAACGAAAATAGAAATAAAACCAAAGGTAAGTCTGAGACATAAAGAAAAAAGAAGAGGATTAATAGCAATGGAGAAGATTAACACGAATTGCAAACTTGGAACTGTGAAGTAGCTGATGTGATTAACAATACCGTGTATATTCACTTGGCAGTTATATATTTTTAGCGTCTTTCAGCATAGGCACCGAGTACTCGTCACCAGATTGCGCATCTTGCAGCATTGGAGGAACCATCACAGTGACCTTGTCATGTAGCATCAAGATTCCACCTAACGAAGATAAGAAATGTGACAAAGACGAGTTCAATAAAATCAGTTGTGGTTACGTTACTATGGTCGATAAAATGTACAGCTGTGCTGACGTGAAAAAGAATTTCACGGACTATGGGAATAAACACTTGAAACCTGTAAAATGTGGTGACGTTTGCCCAGCTTCCGGCTCAGGTTGGTCTAGTTTAACTCTAACAACAATTGTTTTAAATCATTCATTTTATAACTGGGAGATGCTACGGTATAATTAAACCGACAAGAAAAAAACCCTTTTAAAATGGGATGCTTTTGGATTGAGTGATGTAAAACCAAACCAAAGTTATTACAAAGGCCAATCAGAAGATAGGAGAAATACCTTTCAGAGCCAATAAGATTCAAAGTAAAAACAAGCAAACTGCCTGAAGCGTGGGACAATGCGTGCGACCAAGTCGTGATTGGCTTTAGTTTTGGATTGATGTGATTGGTTGAGAGAGTGGCCGCGAGTTTTCTGGACCAATCACAGAACGAAGTAAAGCAAACCCAAGGCAATCTCGGATCACTATCGACATTGAATTGAAAATTGCTCTATCTTATGAAACAAAACAATTTATTCAATTTTACTATTTCAAGGGAACAACTCCTAAACAACACAGTCTACAATTAATTGAACTTGAGTCCACTACTAACGTAACCTTCAGTCACCACAGAAACAAACTCACATCCAACCGACTGCTACCGTAAAATCTTTTCTGAATCTCTCTTGTAGCAACCACAAGCAAAGTAAATTTGAAGCTTCCAGTACATCATTATTGTATTGCTTGATAGAATGTTCTAGAAAGTTCGCGAGAGCTACATCAACATGCGACAGGAACCACACTGCAGGACGAAGAAGCAAATATCAACTGATATTCTCTTGAGGACGAAGCAGTTCAAGAAATTTCCATACACTCGGTATCTAAGATTACTTTCCACCATAAAGATCCTTGAGTTTAAATTCAATCTGTCTTGTTCTTTTCCCTAGTGTTGTCCGCTCACCTCGTGCTCATTTTCTCATCTGGTATCGCTGTCAGCCTGTAAGTACTTATCATTTACGCAATATTTTATTAAACCCAGCTTAAGTTCTTCAATAAAACAATGCCACTATCCGACATTATAAGTCAATGTGATCTCGTAACAAGAATTCTACCACAAGACCTATTAACTGCTTCAGCTGTTATTTTGTCTTCAACAGACATTTCTGATAAAGATCAATAAACTTTACTGGTCACAATTCCATACACCTCAGAGAAAATCCAAGTTTCCCTAAATATTCGTGCGAGATGACGTCACGTCTCCTGTCTCATAATAGATTATTCCCCCCCGCACTGTACCACAGGTAGCCCAGCTTGTCGAGTCCCAGAGCTAAGTAAGACTGGAATATGGCATGTAATTTCAAATAAACGCTAATTTTTTAATTTTTTTCGCAGATTATCGCAGCCTCTGTGATCCACCAACCTTGAAAAGGCTGTAGTTGCCAACACGATAAATCAACTCCATTTCAGTTTTTCAGGAGTAAAGCCGTAGAAAAAGTACACTTGTATTCAATAGAGGCTTAGTAGATACAAGCCAAGTGTTTGTTGTAAGAAATGCTGATGCAGAAAGTTAAGTATTTCAGTAGAGGGAATAGAAAACAGTACTGACATGAATAGAAACAGCGTGTTGATAGAGATTGTGTAATAAAATCATTTTATTGATGTTTATTCACTTGAAAACGACGATGTTAAGATACGTGACTTACGATTCGCGTTATCTTCTTGGCAACTACGACTACAAAGTGAGGACAGAGACAAAGCTGATGCGGGTTCTCCCGCTGAGACAACAATCCTTTTCTCCAGCGAGTTTTCATTCTGAGGAGTCGATGACAAGAAGCGCTAAAGGAGTAAAAGGTGCTACGAACTTCATCGCCATGTTACAGATGCACTACTGCAGTTGCTAAATTTGCAGCTGTTACCGCAATATTTCTTTTGTTGAGTGAGATATGTGACAGAAAGAAACTTTCCTGAAAGCGGCAACTTTATCTGTTTTGGTTTGGGCCTATCCCCGCGAAATGAAACTAAACAATGAGAATTTCAAAATTGCCCCTGTTGAACCACGACGGTGTTGCTATGGAAATATTGACGTTGCCATTCTTTTACGCATATGAAATTTCTCGTATGTTACAAGCATGCGCACTCATTTTGCCGCTCTGTCTTGAGTGAGTATCATGGGTCTTTTATGCGTTGTTCAGCTGCCTTTGTTCTACTAAGGTTGCTCAGAAATTTTGTAGAACGGTTCTGCTTACTAAAGAAACACGACTGTAAAAACCCGGAGTGTGTCAATTTATCATTTAAAGAGCTAATGTGAAGAGGAAGAGTTTTGGGAATCCTTGCTTTAGCTACCAAGTGCTATGAGCACTCATCTTCTCCGAATTTAAGAAGAACGTTGGTAGAGAATACATTGGCAGAGAACCCAGAAGAAAATAGAGACAATGAAAAATCACAAAAATGTTCATAAGCTGCAACTTAAAAATAAGTTAGAGTACTATCGCTTTTTCCGCCTTTCTCCCCATGAAAACAGAAGCCTGGTATTTTATCGATTGAAATGTTCTGGAGGTGAAGTGGCAAGCCGGTCAGGTGGGATACAACGAAGGTCGCCCCAACCCCCTCTCTTCCACAAAGAATGCGTTTACGAAGATCTGAAATCCTCTCTACACCGGCTAAAACAGAAAAGTTCGAAAAAAAAGGCCTGGATATCGTTCGCCCACGAACTCACTGGAACAAGTAATTCCTCTCTGGAAATCGTTCTGTAAATATTCAAGCCCTGGGGCTAGGATTGGATTGGTTTGAAATCTCTGTTTTCCGTTTCCTTAGCGACAAAAAGGCTAACAGTTATAAGACCGAGTTTCAGTTTAAGGTTATTTTACCCAACAGGGAAGGCTTTCTTGATCTCGGCGACATTCACTATAGCTAGTTGATCGCAAAACCGTTTTTCAGTGGAGATCAGATGCAAGGTATGGATCACCATTTTAACTCTTTGTTTCGATTGTTCATTTAGTGTTTATTGTGAAAGGATGTTCGCATTCAGAAGGTCAAATTTCGTCGCTTCGAAAGCAGTAAGAATGAATCACCATCCGTTTTAATAATTTCTCAACGACTCACCAGTTTTCTTTATTTGATTTTGCGGTTTCGTAATTTTTAATACCTATTCGGTGCTCATTTTCTCGCGCTAAAACGAGGAACTTTCCAATCTTGAATCATACATTCTTAACAAAAGTAAATACTTTCAGCGAAACATCTTAAGCGTGAATCTAAGAAATTTGATTAATTTCCTTTAGAGTAAATTTGAAAAAATTAATCATTGTTTTTAGGTTTACCTAAGCCTATTTTCATCCCCGAATACCGATATCAGTTGCAGACTAGATATCAAGATCTATTCTGAATCATATTGTTACGATTCAACAGATAGAGTAAATAGGGAATGAAAGAGAGCAACAACGGCGATGGCAACAAGAACGTAGCGAAGCAAATGATCTAATGAGCATAACAAAAGCAAAACACGTGCGTTTTAAAACTTTGTACATTTCTTAGCCGTCCCATACGGAGCAAAAACGTGAAATCCCCAACTTTTACGCTCTCTTAGCTAGAAACCTCGATAGCAATTAATTCAAGTTTTACATTGAATTCAACACTACATTCACATGTTATGCAGAAGTGAAGATGTCGTACCGTCAGAAACGGTTAACGCATCGAGCTATTGGCGAAAATCTTACAGGGAAATAAGTTACGTTTTTCCACAGGTCGCTGTATTAATAACTTAAACTCTCTAATCTTGTAAATACCGTAGACTGAGAGTGTATTTGTTCCTCAGCCAGCCACCTACAGAGCGTATTTCAATGAAGACGTTCGCTTTTGAACTCAATTTTAATGGCGACTGATAAGGGCAATTCATCGCACTATTGGCACGCATTGTGATTCTGGAAGATGAAAGACATCTTTCAAGTTGGCTGTCTGATGCAAGTTTAGACCCAATACTCTGTTTACTCGAAAACGAGCTCTATTTCCGAGTAATTATAGTCCTGGGCCCAGTTGTATAAAAGCAGATAACGCTATCCGACGGATAAATCGCTATCCGGCGGATACATGGCTATCCGGCGGATAAATCGCTATCCGACGGATAAATCGCTATCCGGTGGATAAGTGATAGCAAAACGTATAGCGTTATCCACCTGATAGAATTTTATCCGGTGGATAGCGTTGTTCAACCTTCGAACAACCAGGGTCTGCTCTTTCTCATAAACAGACCGAGTCGCTATGTCTGTAGCTCGAGGTGGTGGACAGATACCGCCACGCGGGAATAAATTTACCGCTTCCCTTCCCATGTTATTAAATTACGCCAGCAAAACAAAACTTGGTGGGTGTCAGTCAAACTAAGTTGTTAATGTGAAAGAGTGGATTGATCCAAAGACATAGCTTACAACTTCTTACTCAAATCTATTAGAAAACATTCGCCTCTTGTTCGCTATATTGAATTTCTCTCTCTATGTTTGTTATCATGAGTTAATTGCAATGCCATTTGCTTTCGCTTTGACAGATGACTTTCCCTCACCGCCTAAAGTTTGTATTACTTTTGATATGTTGTATGCAAGATGTACTTGCTTCAACGTCATCAATTAATGATACAACCAACTCATCAAGTACTTATGTAAAGATTACAAGTATCACTATCACACCATCATCATCTGTGTTCACCGTAGCTTATGGTAAGAGACATTTTTGTATTCTTAAAAACTAAGGACAACAGAATGAAAATTTAACAGTATGGGGAAAGGTTGGAAGTTCGGTTTCTAGGGACATGTCCCTCAAGAAACTTTGTTTAATTTTTAATTTTTCTCTCTCTTGCTTTCTTTCTTTTTTCCACGTTTTCTATTTTATGTAAGTTTATTTTTTATTTCTGTGTGAAATTGTCGGGATCAGCACCGTTTTTATAAAAACCGTGATCGCACGTTGTACTGAATCACTATTTAATGGCTGCTCGTGATTAATAAAAGAATGAACTACATGAGGAAGCCCAGTATGGCAAATATACGGCCCCAGTCTCTGACGGGATTTGTGCTGACGGCAATGACAGATTACTGAGGATAAAATATTATGAATTTTTAAATCGTAATTGTCGACACGGACGAATTAAAAATTTTACGAATGAAACGACAATAGAGACCAAACCGAAGAAGTAAATCTGAAACAAAAAAGAAAAGAAGAGGATTGATGGCAATGTAGAAGATTAACACGAATTAAATAATTGGAACGTCAAATTGCCCGATAAGACGTATGGCTTTGCTAAAGTGAAACAGAATTTCACGTACAATGAAAAAAAAAAAAACTGGAAACCTGTAAATCTATGTGATAACGTTTCCCAGCGTCCGTCTCGGGTTGTTCTTGTTCAACTCTAAAAAAATTGTTACAAATCATTCATTTTACAACTAGGAGGTATTACAGTATAATAAAACCGACAGGAAAAATACCTTACACAAATGGAGTGCTTTTGGATTGAGTGTTTTGAACCCAAAACCAAAGTTACCAGAGAGGGTCAATCAGATGAAAGAAGAAATACCCTTCAGAGCTGATAAGATTCGAAGTAAAAACAAGCAAACTGCCCCAAGCGTGGGCCAGCGCGTGCGACAAAGTCGTGATTGGCTTTAGTTTTCGATAGATGTGATTGGTTCAGAGGGTAGCCGCGAGTGTTTTAGACCAATCACAGAACGAAGAAAAGCAACCCAATGCTATCTCGGATTACTTTCACCATTGAATTAAAAATTGCTCTATCGTATATAAAAAAAACTATTTTATTCAATTTCACTATTTCGAAGCTGTTGCTACAACATCTGCGATGGCTTCAAATAGTAATAAGGCGTCTAAAGGTGAGACGTACACCACAGAAACACCAGTGACGGCGACAACAAAAGCGTCCGCTACAGCCACAGTAGAACCAACCTCAACAACCCACGATACAACCAAGTCATCAAGTGCTTCTGTGAAGATTACAAGACCCTCTGTCACAAAATCATCGTCCGTGTCCACCATAAGTAAGGGTAAGAGACATTTTGTATTCTTAAAAGCTTAGGACAACAGAATGAATAACAATATGGCGAAAGGTTAAAAATATGGGTTTCTAGGGACATGTCCCCCAAGAAACTTTGTTTTAATTTCCAATTTTTCTCTCTCTTTCTTTCTTTCTATTTTTTTTCTCGTTTTCTATTTTAGATAATTTCATTTATATTTCTGCGTGAAATTTTTCGGCATCAGTACCTTTTTTATAAAAACCATAATCGGGCGCTGTGCTTAATCATTATTTCATAGCTGTTCATGCATTAATCTAAGAATTAACTGTACGAACAGGCCTATTTTGGAGAATGAACGGCCCCAGTCTCTCACGGGATTTGTGCCGACGGCAATGACAGGTTACCAAGAGTAAAATATTATGAATTTTTAAATCGTATTTGCCGACGCGGAAAAATTAAAAATTTTAGGAAAATAACGAAAATAAAAATGAAACCGAAGAGGTTAATCTGAAACAAAAAGGAAAAGAAGAGGATTGATGGCAATGTAGAAGATTAACACGAATTAAATAATTGGAACGTCAAATTGCCCGATAAGACGTATGGCTTTGCTAAAGTGAAACAGAATTTCACGTACCATGGAAAAAAAAAACTGGAAACCTGAAAATCTTTGTGATAACGTTTCCCAGCGTCTGTCTCGGGTTGTTCTTGTTCAACTCTAAAAAAATTGTTACAAATCATTCATTTTACAACTAGGAGGTATTACAGTATAATAAAACCGACAGGAAAAATACCTTACACAAATGGAGTGCTTTTGGATTGAGTGTTTTGAACCCAAAACCAAAGTTACCAGAGAGGGTCAATCAGATGAAAGAAGAAATACCCTTCAGAGCTGATAAGATTCGAAGTAAAAACAAGCAAACTGCCCCAAGCGTGGGCCAGCGCGTGCGACAAAGTCGTGATTGGCTTTAGTTTTCGATAGATGTGATTGGTTCAGAGGGTAGCCGCGAGTGTTTTAGACCAATCACAGAACGAAGAAAAGCAACCCAATGCTATCTCGGATTACTTTCACCATTGAATTAAAAATTGCTCTATCGTATATAAAAAAAACTATTTTATTCAATTTTACTATTTCGAAGCTGTTGCTACAACATCTGCGATGGCTTCAAATAGTAATAAAGCGTCTAAAGGTGAGACGTACACCACAGAAACACCAGTGACGGCGACAACAAAAGCGTCCGCTACAGCCACAGTAGAACCAACCTCAACAACCCACGATACAACCAAGTCATCAAGTGCTTCTGTGAAGATTACAAGTCCCTCTGTCACAAAATCATCGTCCGTGTCCACCATAAGTAAGGGTAAGAGACATTTTGTATTCTTAAAAGCTTAGGACAACAGAATGAATAACAATATGGCGAAAGGTTAAAAATATGGGTTTCTAGGGACATGTCCCCCAAGAAACTTTGTTTTAATTTCCAATTTTTCTCTCTCTTTCTTTCTTTCTATTTTTTTTCTCGTTTTCGATTTTAGATAATTTCATTTATATTTCTGCGTGAAATTTTTCGGCATCAGTACCTTTTTTATAAAAACCATAATCGGGCGCTGTACGTAATCATTATTTCATAGCTGTTCATGCATTAATCTAAGAATTAACTGTACGAACAGGCCCATTTTGGAGAATGAACGGCCCCAGTCTCTCACGGGATTTGTGCCGACGGCAATGACAGGTTACCAAGAGTAAAATATTATGAATTTTTAAATCGTATTTGTCGACGCGGAAAAATTAAAAATTTTAGGAAAATAACGAAAATAAAAATGAAACCGAAGAGGTTAATCTGAAACAAAAAGGAAAAGAAGAGGATTGATGGTAATGTAGAAGATTAACACGAATTAAATAATTGGAACGTCAAATTGCCCGATAAGACGTATGGCTTTGCTAAAGTGAAACAGAATTTCACGTACAATGAAAAAAAAAAAAACTGGAAACCTGTAAATCTATGTGATAACGTTTCCCAGCGTCCGTCTCGGGTTGTTCTTGTTCAATTCTAAAAAAATTGTTACAAATCATTCATTTTACAACTAGGAGGTATTACAGTATAATAAAACCGACAGGAAAAATACCTTACACAAATGGAGTGCTTTTGGATTGAGTGTTTTGAACCCAAAACCAAAGTTACCAGAGAGGGTTAATCAGATGAAAGAAGAAATACCCTTCAGAGCTGATAAGATTCGAAGTAAAAACAAGCAAACTGCCCCAAGCGTGGGCCAGCGCGTGCGACAAAGTCGTGATTGGCTTTAGTTTTCGATAGATGTGATTGGTTCAGAGGGTAGCCGCGAGTGTTTTAGACCAATCACAGAACGAAGAAAAGCAACCCAATGCTATCTCGGATTACTTTCACCATTGAATTAAAAATTGCTCTATCGTATATAAAAAACTATTTTATTCAATTTTACTATTTCGAAGCTGTTGCTACAACATCTGCGATGGCTTCAAATAGTAATAAGGCGTCTAAAGGTGAGACGTACACCACAGAAACACCAGTGACGGCGACAACAAAAGCGTCCGCTACAGCTACAGTAGAACCAACCTCGACAACTCACGATACAACCAAGTCATCAAGTGCTTCTGTGAAGATTACAACATCATCTCCCATGTCCATCATTCGTAATGGTAAGAGAAATTTTGTATTCTTAAAAGCTAAAGTCAACAGAATGAAAATTTAACAGTGTGGGGAAAGGTTAAAATTTGGGTTTCTGGGGACATACCCCTCAAGAAACTTTGTTTTAATTTTCAATTTTTCTCTCTCTTGCTTTCTTTCTATTTTTTTTCTATTTTATATAATTTATTTCTACAACTAGGAGGTATTACAGTATAATAAAACCGACAGGAAAAATACCTTACACAAATGGAGTGCATTTGGATTGAGTGTTTTAAACCCAAAACCAAAGTTATCACAGAGGGCCAATCAGGAGAAAGGAGAAATACTGGTCAGAGCTGATAAGATTCAAAGTAAAAACAAGCAAACTGCCTAAAGCGCAAGCCATCGCGTGCGACAAAGTTGTGATTGACTTTAGTTTCCGATCGATGTGATTGGTTGAGGGAGAAGCTGCGAGTGTTTAGGACCAATCATAGAACGAAGTAAAGCAACCCATAGCCGATCTCGGATTACTTTCGCCATTGCGTTAGAAATTGCTCAATCTTATGATACAAACTAATTTATTCAATTTTAATATTTTTTAGATGTTGCCACAACATCTGCAAAGGCTGTAGTTAACAATACATCGTCTAAAGATGGGACTTCCACCACAGGAACTCCAATGACGGCGACAAAAAAAGCGTCCGCTACAGCCACAGTAGAACCAAACTCAACAACCCACGATACAACCAAGTCATCAAGTGCTGATGTGAAGATTACAAGTCCCTCGGTCATTACATCATCTTCCATGTCCACCATTCGTAATGGTAAGAGACATTTTGTAGTCTTAAAGAATTTGGGTTTCTGGGGACATGTTTCTCAAGAAACTTTGTTTTAATTTTCAGTTTTTCTCTCTCTTGCTTTCATTCTTTTTTCCACGTTTTCTATTCTATATAATTTAATTTTTTATTTCTGTGTGAAATTGTTGGCATAATTACCTCTTTTTTTTATAAAACCGTAATCGCGCGTTTAACTGAATCATTATTTCATAGCTGTTTATACATTAATTAAAGAATGAACTGCACCAGGAGGCCCAGTTTGGAGAATAGACGGCCCCAGTCTCTAACGGGATTAATGCCGACAGCAATGACAGGTTACCAAGGGTAAAAGATAATGAATTCTTAAATCGTATTTGTCGACGCGGACGGATTAGAATTTTAGGTATAAAACGAAAATAGAAATAAAACTAGAGGTAAGTCTGAAACAAAAAGAAAAAAGAAGAGGATTAATAGCAATGGAGAAGATTAACACGAATTGCAAACTTGGAACTGTGAAGTAGCTGCTGTGATTAACAATACTCTGTATATTCACTTGGCAGTTATATATTTTTAGCGTCTTTCAGCATAGGCACCGAGTACTCGTCACCAGATTGCGCATCTTGCAGAAATGGAGGAACTATCACAGTGACCTTGTCATGTAGCATCAACAACGATAAGAAATGTGTCAAGGAGGATTTCGATAAAATCATCTGTGGTTACGTTACTATGGTCGATAAAATGTACAGCTGTGCTGACGTGAAAAAGAATTTCACGTACTATGAGGAAAAACACTTGAAACCTGTAAAAGAATGTGGTGACGTTTGTCCAGCTTCCGGCTCAGGTTGGTCTAGTTTAACTCTAACAAAAATTGTTTTAAAACATTAATTTTACAACTGAGAGATGTTACGGTACAACAAAACCGAGAGGAAAAATACCCTTTTAAAATTGGGTGATTTTGGATTGAGTGTTGTAAAATCAAAACCAAAGTTATTACAAAGGCCAATCAGAAGACAGGAGAAATACCTTTCAGAGCCAATAAGATTAAAAGTAAAAATGAGCAAACTTCCTAAAGCACGGGACAACGCATGCGACGAAGTCGTGATTGGCTTAGTTTTACATGGATGTGATTGATTGAAAGAGTGGCCGCGAGAGACCAATCACAGAACAAAATAAAGCAAACCCAAAGTTATCTCGGATCACTTTCGCCATTGAATTGAAAATTGCTCAATCTTATGAAACGGACTAACTTATTCAATTTTGCTATTTCAAGGGAACAACTCCTACACAACACAATCTTCCATTAACTGAACTAAAGTCCACTACTAAATTAACCTTCAATCACCACGGATACAAACTCACATCAAACCGACTGCTATCGTAAAATCTCTTCTGAAACTCTCGACTATAGGCATACCTCCACTGCAAACCACAATAGCTCCTGATAGTTTCTTCAAAAAGTCCTTCTTTGCCGAAAAAAACAACTTCTTTACTAGGTGACCGGTCTATTTAACATTTATAAGGCATTCTAAAAGGTACCGGTGACTTCAAAATTCCTTTTCTTGTATCCGATAAAAGAAAAGTAATTTTGAAGTTTCCGGTTAGTTATGATTGTATTGTTTGATAGAATGTTCTAGAAAGTTCGCGAGAGTTACATAAACATGAGACAGAAACCACATTGCACTGAGGACGAACAAGCGAATATCAACTGATAATCTCTTAAGGACGAATTAGTTCGAGAAATTTCCATACACTCTGTATCTAAAGTTACTCTCCACCACAGAGATCCTTGAGTTTAAATCCAATTTGTCTTGTTCTCTTCTTTAGTGTTGTCCGCTCACCTCGTGTTCATTTTCTCATCTGGTCTCGCTGTCGGCCTGTAAGTACTTATCATTTGCGCAAACTTTTATTAAACCCAGCATAAATTATTCAATCAACGTAACAATGCAACTACCCGACATTATTAAGTCAATGTGATCTCGTAACAGGAATTCTCCCACAGGACCTCTCAATTCCTTCAGCTGCTCTTTTGTCTCCAACAGACATTTCTGTTAAAGATCAACGAACTTTATTCGTCACAATTAATATTTTAAAACTTTGAGGTGCATGAAGCTCAAGCACCTCGAAGAAAATCCAATTTTCCATAAGAATTCGTGCGAGAGAGGAAGAGAGAGGACCCTTGGAACGAGATTGAAACACGCCGTACATCTTAACGGCCATGTTAGATGACGTCTCGTCTCCTATCCCATAATAGATTAGTCCTTCCCCGCACCGTACCACAGGTTACCCAGCGTGGCCAGTCCCAGAGCTAAGTAGGACTGGAATATGGCATGTAATTTCAAATAAGCGCTAAATTTTTAATTTTTTTTGCAGATTATCGCAGATTCTGTGATCCACCGACCTTGAAAAAAGCTGTAGTTGCCAACACGATAAACCAACTCAATTTCAGTTTTTCAGGAGTAAAGCCGAAGGAAAAGTATACTTGTATTCGATCGAGGCTTAGTAGATAAAAGCAAAGTTTTTTTTTTTGTAAGAAATACTAATACGGAAAGTTAAGTATTCAGCGGCAAAATGAGTGCCCATGCTCCGTAACTCGCGCCATTTGAGCGTTCAATGTTACTGCTCTCCCTCTCCGAACAAAGTTAATGCGGGTTCTACCGCTGACACAACAATCCTCTTCTCCAGGGAGCTTTCATTCTGAGGAGGTGATGACAAGAAGCGCTAAAGCGGTAGCCAGGTGTAAACTACGCGCGCTACTTAAATTTTTTCTCGATTTCTTTCTAAATTCTCTGTATCTGTTTCATTCAGTCTAACAAACTTTGCATTTGCAAAACGAGATAATTACATAAGCCCGGCTCAGATGGCTAAATTCTGGACTCTAACCTTTTTTTCTCACTGTTTAAACTCGTATCTGCATGTGCCCTGAATACTTTCCTTTTCCAAAAATAATCAGCCCCAAGGTGCTAACATCAGAACTTGCTAAGAAACTTGTTAAATTTCTCACGTAAATTTCCTCGCTTTGGAAACTCTCTGCCGGTGAAACTGTCAAACGCCTCGTTTCGGTTAACGCGAAGATCTACGAAAATGCTTTTCCACTGAAATTTTCTAATTTCTGTCAAGTAATTACAGCGAAACTGATGTTGAGAGCCAGCCAGCCTTCTACAGAGCGCATTTTCAATAAAGACGTTCGCTTTCGAACTCTATTTTAATAGCGACTGATGAGGGCAATTAATTGCACTCTTAGCACGCATTGTGATTCTGGAAGATAAAAGACGTCTTTCAAGTTGGCTGTCTGATGTAAGTTCAGACCCAATACTCTGTTTACTTGATAACGAGCTCCATTATCGGGTAATTATACTCCTGCTCTTTCTCATAAACAAAGGACCGAGTCGCTGAGTCTGTAGCTCGAGGCGATGGACAGATACCGCCAAGCGGGAATAAATTTACTGCTTCCCTTCCCATGTAAATTTTGCCAAAGAGGTATTCTAAAGCCAGCAAAGCAAAACCTTGTCGGGTCTCAGTCAAACTAAGGTGTTAAAGTGAAAGAGTGGATTGATCCAGAGACAACTCACAACATCTTATTCACATCTGTTCGAAAACATTCGCCTCTTGTTTGCCATATTGAATTTCTCTCGCTGTGTTTGTTATCATGAGTTAATTACAATACTATTTGCTTTCGCTTTGACAAATGGCTTTCCTTCACCGCCTCAAGTTTGTATTATTTTTGATATGTTATATGCAACATGCACTTACTTCGAACTCAGCAAAATCCCCAAGTGCCAATGTGTCTACCATGAGTAATGGTAAGAGACAGTTTTGTATTCTTAAAAACTAAGAACAACAGAATGAAAATTTAACAGTATGGGGAAAGGTTGGAATTTGGGTTTCTAGGGACATGTCCCTCAAGAAACTTTGTTTAATTTTCAATTTTTCTCTCTCTCTTGCTTTCTTCTTTTTTCTCGTTTTCTATTTTATATGATTTCATTTTTTTTCTGTGTGAAATTGTCGGGATCAGTACCTTTTTAATAAAAACCGTGATCGTGCGTTTCACTGAATCACTCTTCCATAGCTGTTCATAAATTAATTAAATATTAACCGCATGAGCAGGCTCAGTTTGGAGAATAGACGGCCCCAGTCTCTCACGGGATTTTTGCTGACAGCAATGACAGGTTACCAAGGGTAAAATATGAGGAATTCTTAAGTCGTATTTGTCGACATGGACGAATTTAAATTTTAGGAATAAAACGAAAATAGAAATAAAACCAAAGAGGTAAGTCTGAAACAAAAAGGAAAAGAAAGGAATTAACAGCTATGGAGAAGATTAACACGAATTGCAAACTTGGAACTGTGAAGTAGCCGCCGTGATTAACAATACTCCGTATATTCACTCGGCAGTTATATATTTTCAGTGACTTTCAGCATAAGCACCGGGTACTCGTCATCAGATTGCGTATCTTGCAGCAATAGAGGGACCATCACAGTGACCAAGTCATGTAGCATCAAGATGCCACCTAACGACGATAAGAAATGTGACAAGGACGAGTTCAATAAAACCAGCTGTGGTTACGTTACTATGGTCGATAAAGTGCTGACGTGAAAAAGAATTTCACGTACTATGAGGAAAAATACTTGAAATCTGTAAAACAATGTGGTGACGTTTGTCCAACTTCCGGCTCAGGTTAGTCTGGTTTAACTCCAACAAAAATTGTTTCAAATCATTCATTTTACAATTGGGAGATGCTACGGTATAATTAAACCGACAAGAAAAAATACTCTTTTAAAATGGGGTGCTTTTGGATTGAGTAATGTAAAACCAAAACCAAAGTTATTACCAAGGCCAATCAGGAGATAGGAGAAATACCTTTCAGAGCCAATAAGATTCAAAGTAAAAACAAGCAAACTGCCTCAAGCGCGGGACAACGCGTGCGACGAAGTCGTGATTGGCTTCAGTCTTACATCGATCGAACAAGCAAACATCAACTGATATTCTCTTGAGGACGAACCAGTTCGAGAAATTTCCATACACTCTGTATCTAAAGTTAATCTCCACAACAGATATCCTTGAGTTTAAATCCAATTTGTCTTCTTCTTTTCTTTAGTGTTGTCCGCTCACCTCGTGTTCATTTTCTCATCTGGTCTCGCTGTCGGCCTGTAAGTACTTATCATTTGCGCAAGCTTTTATTAAACCCAGCATAAATTCTTCAATCAACGTAACAATGGAACTATACGACATTAATAGGTCGATGTGATCTCGTATCAAGAGTTCTACCACAGGACCCCTCAATTGCTTCAGCTGTTCTTTTGTCTCCAACAGACATTTCTGTTAAAGATCAACAAACTTTATTCGTCACAATTTTAAATTTTGAGGTGCATGAAGCTCAAGCACCTCGGAGAAAATCCAATTTTCCATAAGAATTCGTGCGAGAGAGGAAGAGAGAGGACCCTGAGAACGAGATTGAAACACGCCGTACATCTTAACGGCCATGTTAGATGACGTCCCGTCTCCTATCCAATAATAGGTCAGTCCTTCCCCGCACTGTACCACAAGTAACCCAGCTTCTCGAGTCTCAGAGCTAAGTAGGACTGGAATATAGCATGTAATTTCAAAAAAGCACCAAATTTTTCATTTTTTTTTTGCAGATTATTGCAAACTCTGTGATCCACCGACCTTGAAAAAGTTGTAGTTGCCAACAAGATAAATCAACTCCATTTCAGTTTTCAGGAGTAAAGCCGTAGAAAAAGTATACTTATGTTCGATAGAGGCTTAGTTGATACAAACCAAGTGTTTTTGTAAGAAATGCTAATGTGGAAAGTTAAGTATTTCAGTAGAGGGAATAAAGAGCACTATTGACATGAATAGAAACAGCGTGTTGAGAGAGATTGTGTAATCAAATCATTTTATCGATGTTTATTTACTTGAAAACGACGATGTTAAGATATGTGACTTACGATTCACGTTATCTTCTTGATCAACTACGACCACAGAGTGAGGACAGCGGCAAAATGAGTGCGCATGCTCCGTTTCTGGAGCCATTTGAGCGTTCAGGGTTACTGTTCTCCCTCTCCAAACAAAGCTGGTGCGTGTTTTCCCGCTGAGACAACAATCCTTTTCTCCAAAGAGTTTTCCTTCTGAGGAGTCGATGACAAGAAGGACTTAAGAAATAAAAAGTGCTACGAACTTCGTCGCCATGTTACAGATGCACTACTGCGGTCGCTAAATTTGCAGCTGTTACCGCAATATTTTCTTTGTTGAGTGAGATATGTGACAGAGCGGGTTTGAAGGAGACTTTCCTGAAAACGGCAACTTTAACTGCTTTGGTTTGGGCCTATCCCCGCGACATGTAACCAAACAATGAGAATTTCAAAATTGCCGCTATTTTGCCACGATGTTGTTACTATGGAAATATTGACGTTCCCATTCCTTTACGCATATGAAATTTTTCGTGCGTTACAAGCATGCGCACTTATTTTGCCGCTGTGTCTTGAGAGAGTATCATGGGCTGTTCCTGCATAGGTCAGCTGCTTTTGTTGTATTAAGGTTACTCAGAAGTTTTGTAGAACGGTTCTACTTACTAAAGAAACATGACTGTAAAACCTGGAGTGTGTCAATTTATCGTTTAAAGAGCTAATGTGAAGAGGACGAATTTAGGGAATCCTTGCTTCAGCTACTTATGATCACTCGCCTTTTCCGAATTTAAGAAGAGCATCGGTAGAGAACCCATTCGTAGAGAACCCGAAAAAATAGAGACAATTAAAAATCACAAAAATGTTCATAAGCTGCGACTTAAAAATAAGTTAGAGTCCTATCGCGTCTTCCGCCTTTCTCCCCATCGAAAAAGAAGCCTGGTATTTTACCGATTGAAATGTTCTGGAGGTGAGGTGGCAAGCCGGTCAGGTGGGTTACAATGAAGGTAGCCCCAACCCCCTCTCTTCCACAAAGAATGCGTTTATCGAGATCTTAAATCCTCTCAACACCGGCTAAACAGAAAAGTTCGAAAAAAGGCTTAGATATCGTTCGCCCACGTACTCACTGGAGCAAGTAATTTTCTCTAGAAATCGTTCGGTGAATATTCAAGCCCTAGCTCAAGTGGTCTTAGGCCTGGGTCAGGAGAGTAAATTGCCTTAAGAAAATAAACAGCTCTATCTCCGCAAATACACAGCCGATTGCGCTGAAACTTTCATGGACGATAGTTTTCCGTAAGAACTTTTACCTTATGGCAACAATACCGACGACGAAAGTCACATTTCGGGTCACGTGATCAAAACGCTACTCAATGAATTTTTATTGGAATTGGTAAGATTTACACACACTCTTCACTGACCAATGAATGAAACAAATACTCAGTAAAAAATTCTAGCCATCTAAGTTTGGAATGAATTTCCTTCGTTCCTTCAAAAAGAGAATTGAGATTTGTTAGAGCTGCGAAGAGAATTTTGTAAACTTAATAGAATTTTGTAAACTTAATAGAATTTTGTAAACTTAATAGAATTTTGTAAACTTAATAGAATTTTGTAAACTTAATAGAATTTTGTTTGTTATCAACTGTACTTGACACATCATTCCGAACGTGAAGACAAAGTTTATCAATGCCTTCTTCCATTTTTAAAAAGACAATTGCGTGAAACGGAAACTTCAGCACCGGCGGGTGCGTTATGATTACTCCTTTTAGGGCTACGAAAAATGCCGCCATTTTGTTTCTATTCGTTAATAATACATGACGAAGACCTGACTATAACATTACACCGCTGATTACAAAGGTGCAAATCGAATATGGCAGTCAACATCGGTTATAGGACAATGACTTTAATCTTTAATCGAGATACTCCTGAGACAGTAATAACTATACCAGGAGGACTGCAGCGAAAAGTGATACTGCTTAAATAAATGACTTAGTTTATTATTTGGCGCTCTAGGACAGTATGTTTGCTACTCTTGCTAATTTGCGTTTTTTGTAGTTGCTTTTGTTTTTTTTTTTTTTGCAATTTCCACTCGTGGAACGCATTGTTTGGCTTGTGGTTTCCTGTGGAGTCAAATATACGACAGCTTTTACATAAAAAATCCCAAATGTTTCTCTTGCCTTGGCTGCCAAGTCAGTTTACCAACGGTCAGTCAGTTTTTCTAATTTCAGTTTGACATGCTGATTTGCTCATGTTAAGTTTTGAGGGGCAATTTCCCTTGCCAAAAAATAAGAAAAAATAACAAGATATGATAATGAATCGGAAAAGGCATAAGCTGGCATCTGGAAGAGAGGTATTGGCTGTACAAGGAAAATTTCAAAGAATATTTTCATCAACATGTCAGCAAAAGTATTTCTTTTCTCTACAAACCATTTGAAGGTTTTCAAATACTTACTGATAGGAAAAAACAGCATCAACTACAAACAAAATTCCCTATTTTTGATAAGTTTTTTTCTAAAGAATTCTAAGGCCATTGATCACCTAATTTCACAGTGGTCACCACTGAAAAATAGAGGAAGTAGCTAAAAACATTTACCATTGAAAGCTGGCAGCAAACTGCACCGGGTAAATCAACCCTGCAAAGAGACTTTGGTAAACTTAATGGCGTTTTGCATTTACACCCTGCACAGTGCTCATGCTTTATTTTAACAACTCCAGTTGAGAGTATCTTTTACAAGAAAAATACATACTGTGTGGTGAACAAAAGGGAGCCATTTATAGATGTTAAAAATCAAAAAAAAGAACTGGCTGGCAAAAAAGATTTCCAAACAAACACAGAAGGAGGTGAAAAACTTTGGGACAGTGATCTACAAAGAATTTGACAAAGTATCCAAGGAGTGATTGGGAAAGTCCTTTAGCAAAGTAATTTCCCTGGTTCCTGAGGCTGGGTTAACAAAGTAGGAATCACCTGTTAATGCAAAGAAAAAAAACTGTAAAGCAAAGATAAAATTAATAAAGAAAGTGAAAATTCTTTTTAAAAAAAATTATGTAGGCCTTCACCTGGCTCAGCACATATCATTTGCAAGGCAAAGAACAGTGGAATGCTTCAATATCATCAATGAAGCAGAGGAAAGGGTCAACAATACAGAAAAGTAACAAAAGAGGTTGTATGTTCTCACAACATTGGATGGGGACCTTTAGCAGCTGCTGCTGGATGTCACTCTCAAGGAGTACCATTCAACAGACAAGAGGCAAGTGTCCCACCAACCAATGCTGGGCAGGTTTTAAAAGAGTATTCAAAGTCCCAGGGAGTAGACACCAATGTATTTGAAAAACAAACAAGTAAGTTCTAGGTTGCTCTACACACCAGCAAATTAAATGTAGTGCCTGAAGATTCAACCATATCACTCTGTTTTCTAACAGACACTTACAGAATACATGTACAGCCCTCTTATACTGGTGAAAAGATCATTAAAACAACCATCCAACTCAGTTTCATAACCAAGTTGAAAGTCATTCTTAATCAGTAATATTACTTGCAGTTGCTGATCAGAAGGCAAGCTCAAAAAAAAAATAAGTATTTTCATTGCAGAAAATTCAGAAAGGTCAAAGTTAAACCACCTCAAAACATTAACCAGCTCCAGGTGCCATCTCTTGATAATTAGATGACACGTACATAGCCAATCCAGTCACATGTAAGCATTTCTTTGATGGTCATTCAGTCAGTTATGTTCAATAATATTTATCATAGGATTTATACCTTATATGATTCTTCATAAGACCCCACAACACTTCACCAGATTCCAGTGTTGTTGGATGTCAAAAGAATTTGCTGTAAACAAAAATGTATAATAAACAATATTGTTAAGTATGGTTAAAAACAAATTTTTTTTGGTCATGGGCATATCACTAGCCTTTGGAATGTAACTCAAGCCTTTGTCATCAAAGGTTAAAACCAACCACTCATTTTGACAAGTCTCTCGTGATCGATTCAGCCAAAATCTATTTTTCACTGTACATGTAAGAATACAACTGTGTAAGTATAGCTTTTATTTTCCTCATTAATTCGAAAAGTACAAGCATTGTCGCTTAAATGATAAATTCTCTTTGTTGAAGCTCATAGGACTCACAAAAAAAAGTATAATAAACAATATTGTTAAGTATGATTAAAAACAATTTTTTTTTTCGGTCATGGTCATATCACTAGCCTTTGGAAAGGTACTTAAGCCTTTGTCATCAAAGGTTAAAACCGACCACTCATTTTGACAAGTCTCGTGATCGATTCTGCCAAAATCAATTTTTCGCTGTACATGACTGTAAGAACACAACTGTGTAAGTATAGCTTTTATTTTCCTCATTAATTCGAAAAGTACAAGCATTGTAGCTTAACTGATAAATTCTCTTTGTTGAAGCTCATAGGACTCACAGCAGTCTCATGTTGATGTTGCCTAGAAAAGTGTTGTGCTGCAGATCACTGTGAAATTTTTGACTTGGGATTGAACGTACCACTGTATTCAGATTTGATAAACAAACAAACAAATGTGATCTACTCTATGGGAAAGGTTACACATCGAGGTTCATAAATTTTTCGCTCATCCCATACTGATGAGAATGAAAGTTTCCCAAGTATACTAAAAAAATGTAATTCCTAGTTTAGTAAACCAAAAAAATGCATTTTCCCTGAACGCTCTTAATTAACGGTGTACGCGTTAGTAAATTCGCAGCTACAGCAAATTAGAGCTAATTTCTGAATAAACAACACAAAAACAACACTCACCTCAACTTTAAATCTAATATCTGCAAAAAACAGCGTCTTCTGAAAAATCTAGGCTAGAAATCGATCTTAACTTTCTCGAAAACGTGAACGTTCTAATCGTAGATCGACCACAATGTTACCGCTCTTCGATTGAATACCATGAAACTCTGCTGGGGGTCTCGAACCAAGGTAAAACCTTGGCCTTAAACTACTTGAGGGCTAGGGTTGGATTGGTTTGAAATGTTTGTTTTCTGTTTCCCTAGCGACAAAAAGGCTATCAGTTATAAGCTCGAGTTTCAGTTTCAGGTCATTTTACCCAACAGGGAAGGCTTTCTTGATCTCGGCGACCGCAAAACCGTTTGTATCAGTGGAGATCAGTTGCAAGGTATGGATCATCATTTTAACTCTTTTTTTTTATTGTTCCACTTAGTGTTTATGGTGAAAAGAAGTTCGCATTCAGAAGGTCGAATTTCGTCGCTTCGAAAGCATAGAGTATGAAGTGGTAATCCGTTTTAATAATTTCTAAACGACTCACCAGTCTTCTTTACTTGATTTTGCGGCTTAGTAATTTTTAACACCTATTCGGTGCACATTTTCTCGCACTAAAACGAGGAACTTTCCAATCTTGAATCATAATTGTAAGGTATGGTCATCATTTTAATTCCATGTTTCTATTATTCATTTTGTGTTTACGGTTGAAAGGATGTTCGCATTCAGAAGGTCGAATTTCGTCGCTTCGAAAGCAGTGAGAATGAACTCACCATCCGTTTTAATAATTTCTCAACGACTCGCCAGTCTTCTTTACTTGATTTTGCGGCTTAGTAATTTTTAACACCTATTCGGTGTGCATTTTCTCGCACTAAAACGAGGAACTTTCTAATCTTGAATCCTACAGTCTTAACAAAAGTAAACACTTTAAGTAAAACATCTGCGAGGCTAAGCAACTCACGTAATTTCCTTTGGAACAAATTTGATAGAAATAATCACTGATTTTAGGTTTATTTAAGCCTATTTTCATCCCCGAATGCTGATATCAGTTGCAGACCAGATATCAAGATCCATTCTAAATCATGATATAATTTGTTACGATTCAACAGATAGAGTAAGTAGCTAGTCAGAAACGGTCAACGCATCGAGCTATTGGCGAAAATCTTACAGGGAAATAAGTTATGTTTTTCCACAGGTCGCTGTAGTAACAATAAGCTACGTTTTGCCGGCAAAGTTTTATGACCGGTCGCTGTAGTGACAACTTAAACTCTGTAGTCTTGTGAAGAACAGCTCCCCTCCACCGACAGTCGGCCAACTGTCGGCCAACAGTCGGCCGACAGTTGACCGACACTAAACCGACAGGTCACCGACAGGTAACCAACAGGTTAGCGACAGGCGGTGAAATAACTTTACTAGTGCATTTTTGCACTCAAAAATCGATGTAAAACTTACTATAAATGCTTAAAATTTTTCAAAATGCCACTAAAACTTAAAGGCACACGAACATTCCCTGTGCATTAAACGAAAGTGTGTTAATATTCTCCATCGAAAAGTGCAGTTAAGAATCGCCCTATACTGCAATGCGATCCTAATTTTTGGTATGTTGGTAGGTTATATAATATATGTTGGTGTCATAACTTTAATTGCATTTGGTGGCATTTTTTTAAGCGGGCTCAGTTAGGCGGGTAGAATTCTGCTATGTCCGCTAGCATGTTCCCGAAGTAATCACCCGGGTAGACTTTTCGCCAGTTGAACTCATCAAGATAGGACGGAAGTTTGCCTTGGAAGGTTCCGATCATCGCCTTCAACTTTCTCTTCACCTGACTCCAGACTCCCTCGATAGATAGGTTTTAAAGAAACATGACTGTAAAACCCGGTGGTGGTTTTTTTACCGGAGAGTAAAACATCTGCGAGGCTAAGCAACTCACGTAATTTCCTTTAGAACAAATTTGATAGAAATAATCACTGATTTTAGGTTTATCTAAGCCTATTTTCATCCCCGAATGCTGATATCAGTTGCAGACCAGATATCAAGATCCATTCTAAATCATGCTATAATTTGTTACGATTCAACAGATAGAGTAAGTAGCTAGTCAGACACGGTTAACGCATCGAGCTATTGGCGAAAATCTTACAGGGAAATAAGTTACGTTTTTCCACAGGTCGCTGTAGTAACAATATGCTACGTTTTTCCGGCAAAGTTTTATCCGCAAAAACACAGGTCGCTGTAGTGACAGCTTTAACTCTGTAGTCTTGTAAATACCGCAGAATGAGAGTGTATTTGTTGCTCTGCCATCTTTCCGTTATCTATGCTGCATTTCTTTTTACTTTTTACAGTTCTGTGGTACACGTTTTAGTAAGTATCATCGCTGTGATTTTCGAAATCTTTACAGCTGTCTTCTAGCGACCAGTGAGAAATATGTCTCCGGTAGCCGATTTAGAAACCAATCATTCTTTGCGCTGCGAAGTGTAAACTACGCGCGTTACTAAAGGTTTCCTCGATTTCTTTCTAAATTCTCTGTATCTGTTTCATTCAGTCTAACAAACTTTGCAATTGCAAAACGAGATAATTACATAAGCCCGGCTCAGATGGCTGAATTCTGGACTCTAACTTTTTTATTTCTCACTGTTTAAACTTGTATCTGCATGTGCCCTGAATACTTTCCTTTTCCAAAAATAGCTAATCCCGAGGCACTAACATCACATCTTGGGAAGAAACTTGTTAAATTTGTTGAGTGTAGACTTCCTCGCTTTGGAAACTCTCTGCCGGTGAAACTGTCAAACGCCTCTTTTCGGTGAACGCAAAGATCTAGGAAAATGCTTTTCTATTGAAATCTGCCAATCTCTGTCAAGTAATTACAGCAAAACTGATATTAAGAGCCCGTCAGCCTCTTACAGAGCGCATTTTCAATAAGGACGTTCGCTTTTGAACTCTATTTTAATAGCGACTGATGAGGGCAATCGGGTAATAATAGTCCTGCTCTTTCTCATAAACAGAAGACCGAGTCGCTGCGTCTGTAGCTCGAGGCGGTGGACAGATACCGCCACGCGGGAATCAATTTACTACTTCCCTTCCCATGTAATTAAAATTACACCAAAGAGGTATTCTAAAGCCAGCAAAATGAAACGTTGTCGGGCATCAGTCAAACTAAGGTGTTCATGTAAAAGAGAGGATAAATCCAGAGACATAACTTACAACACCTTATTTACATCTACTCGAAAACATTCGCCTCTTGTTTGCCATATTGAATTTCTCTCTGTGTATTTTTTATCATGAGTTAATTGCAATGCCATTTCCTTTCGCTTTGACAGATGACTTTCCCTCACCGCCTCAAGTTTGTATTGCTTTTGATATGTTGTATGCAACATGCACTTGCTTCAAACTCATCAACTCACGTTACAACCAATTCATCAAGTACTTATGTGGAGAATACAAGTACCCCTGTCACAACATCATCAGTCATGTCCACCTTACTTAATGGTAAGAGATATTTTTTATCCTTAAAAACAAAGCACAACAGAATGAAAATTTAACAGCATGGGGAAAGGTTGGAATTTGGGTTTCTAGGGACATGTCCCTCAAGAAACTTTGCTTTAATTTTCAATTTTTCTCTCTCTTGCTTTCTTCTTTTTTTCTCGTTTTCTATTTTATATAATTTCATTTTTTTTCTGTGTGAAATTGTCGGCATAAGCACCTTTTTTTATAAAAACCGTGACCGTGCGTTTCACTGAATAATTATTTCATAGCTGTCTATACATTAATTGAAAATTAACCGCATTAGCTGGCCCAGTTTGGAATATAGAGGGCCCCAGTCTCTCACGGAATTTGTGCTGACAGCAATGACAGGTTACCAAGGGTAAAAATATGATGAATTCTTAAATCGTATTTGTCGACGCGGACGAATTTGAATTTTAGGGGTGAACCGAAAATAGAAATAAAACCAAAGAGGTAAGTCTGAAACAAAAAGGAAAAAGAAGAGGATTAATAGCAATGGAGCAGATTAACACGAATTGCAAACTTGGAACTGTGAAGTAGCTGCAGTGATTAACTATGCTCTGTATATTCACTTGGCAGTTATATATTTTCAGCGTCTATCAGCATAGGGCACTCGTCACCAGATTGCACATCTTGCAGCAATGGAGGAACCATCACAGTGACCATGTCATGTAGAATCAAGATGCCACCTAACGACGACAAGGAATGTGACAAGGCCGAGTTCAATAAAACCAGCTGTGGTTACGTTATTTTGGCCAATGAAGAGTATCGCTGTGCTGACGTGAAAAATAATTTCACGTACTATGAGAAAAAACACTTGAAACCTGTAAAACAATGTGGTGACGTTTGTCCAGCTTCCGGCTCAGGTTGGTCTCGTTTAACTCTAACAAAAATAGTTTTAAATCATTCATTTCATAACTGGGAGATGTTACGGTATAATTAAACCGACAGGAAAAAATACCCTACTTAAATGGGTGCTTTTGGATTGAGTGATGTAAAACCAAAACCAAATTTATTATAAAGGCCAATCAGAAGAAAGGAGAAATACCTTTCAGAGCCAATAAGATTCAGAGTAAAAACAAGCAAACTGCCTAAGCGCGGGACAACGCGTGCGACGAAGTCGTGATTGGCTCTAGTTTTGGATCGATGTGATTGGTTGAGAGAGTGGCCGCGATTTTTCCGGACCAATAACAGAACGAAGTAAAGCAAACCCAACGCAATCTCGGATCATTCACGAAATTGAATTGAAAATTGCTCTATCTTGTGAAACAAACTAATTTATTTAGTTTTACTATTTCAAGGGGACAACTCCTAAACAACACAATCTGCCATTAACTAAACTTAAGTCCACTACTAAATCAACCTTCAGTCACCACGGATACAAACTCACATCAAACCGACTACTATCGTAAAATCTCTTCTGAAACTCTCGACTATAGGCATACCTCCACTGCAAACCACAATAGCTCCTGGTAGATCTTCAAAAAGTCGTTCTTTGCCGACACAAACAACTTCTTTACTCGGTGGCCGGTCTATTTCACATTTATAAGGCATTCTAAAAGGTACCGGTGATTTCAAAATTCCTTTCCTTGTAGCCGATACAAAAAAAATAATTTTGAAGTTTCCGGTAAATTATGATTGTATTGCTTGATAGAATGTTCTAGAAAGTTCGCGAGAGTTACATCAACATGCGACAAAAACCACATTGCAGGACGAACAAGCGAATATCAACTGATATTCTCTTGAGGACGAACCAGTTCGAGAAATTTGCATGCGATCTGTATCTAAAGTTACTCTCCACCACAGAGATCCTTGAATTGAAATCCAATTTGTCTTGTTCTTTTCTGTAGTGATGTCCGCTCACCTCGTGTTCATTTTCTCATCTGGTCTCGCTGTCGGCCTGTAAGTACTTATCATTTACGCAAGCTTTATTAAACCCAGCATAAGTTCTTCAATCAACGTAACAATGGAACTAAACGACATTAATAAGTCGATGTGATCTCGTCGCAAGAATTCTACCACAAGACCTTTCAATTGCTTCAGCTGTTCTTTTGTCTCCAACAGACATTTCTGTTAAAGATCAACAAACTTTATTCCTCACAATTTTAAAACTTTGAGGTGCATGAAGCTCAAGCACCTCGAAGAAAATCCAATTTTCCATAAGAATTCGTGCGAGAGAGGAAGAGAGAGGACCCTGGGAACAAGATTGAAACACGCCGTACATCTTAACGGCCATGTTAGATGACGTCCCGTCTCCTATCCCCTAACAGATTAGTTCTTCCCCGCACTGTACCACAGGTAACCCAGCTTGGCCAGTCCCAGAGCTAAGTAGGACTGGAATATGGCATGTAATTTCAAAAAAGCACCAAATTTTTCATTTTTTTTTTGCAGATTATCGCAGACTCTGTGATCCACCGACCTTGAAAAAGCTGTAGTTGTCAACACGATAAATCAACTCCATTTTAGTTTTTTAGGAGTAAAGCCGTAGAAAGAGTATATTTGTTTTCGATCGAGGCTTAGCAGATACAAGCCAAGTGTTTTTGTAAGAAATGCTAATGAGGAAAGTTAAGTATTTCAGTAGAGGGAATAGAGAGCACTACTGACATGAATAGACATAGTGTGTTGATAGAGATTGTGTAATCAAATCATTTTATCGGTGTTTATTTACTTGAAAACTACGATGTTAAGATACGTGACTTACGATTCACGTTATCTTGAGTTCTTGATCAACTACTACCACAGAGTGAGGACAGCGGCAAAATGGTTGCGCATGCTCCGTTACTCGAGCCATTTGAGCGTTCAAGCAAACAAAGATGATGCGGGTTTTCCTGCTGAGACAACGATCCAATTTTTCTGGGAGTTTTCCTTTTGAGGAGGCGATGAAAAGAAGCGCTAAAGCGATAAAAGATGCTATGAACATCTTAGCCATGTTACCGATGCACTACTGTGGTTACTAAATTTGCTGCTGTTACCGCAATATTTCTTTTGTTGAGTGAGGAGGTTTAAAGGAAACTTTCCTGAAAACGGCAACTTTATCTGTTTTGGTTTGGGCCTATCTCCACAAAATGCAACCAAGCAATGAGAATTTCAAAAATGCCGCTGTTTTGCCACGATGGTGTTTCTATGGAAATATTGTCGTTCCCAATCCTTTCCGCACATGAAATTTTTCGTGCGCTGCAAGCATGCGCACTCATTTTGCCACTGCGTCTTGAGTGAGTATCATGGGTTGTTTATGTGTAGTTCAGCTGCCTTTGTTTTTTAGAACAGTTTTACTTATTAAGAGACATGACTGTAAAACCCGGAGTGTGTCAATTTATCATTAAAAATGTGTGAAAAGGACGAGGTTTGGGAATCCTTACTCTAGCTACCTAGTGCTACGAGCACTCGTCTTCTCCGGATTTGAGAAGAGCATTGGTAGAGAACCCATTGGTAGAGAACCCATTGGTAGAGAACCCAAAAGAAAATAAAGATCACAAAAATGTTTATAAGCTGCAACTTAAAAATAAGTTAGAGCACAACAACAACAACAACAACATACTTTATTGACTTTCCCCAAGGGGGCTTTTCAAAGACAATGTTATAAAAATAA
This sequence comes from Pocillopora verrucosa, assembly GCF_036669915.1. Taxonomy (NCBI): domain Eukaryota; kingdom Metazoa; phylum Cnidaria; class Anthozoa; order Scleractinia; family Pocilloporidae; genus Pocillopora; species Pocillopora verrucosa. Next base: position 1,051,826 of record NC_089324.1, read on the forward strand.
TCCTATTACAATTAAAAAAATCCTATTTACAATTAAAGATGTTTTAAAATCTGAATGTTCTAAAAGAAAAATAAAAGCATACAAATATATAAAATTACAACTCTTTGAGTAATTTGGTCCTTAAACGTTTTTTAAAAACCTTAACGGAGTTGCACAGTTTAAAGGAATTATCCAAAGAGTTCCATAAGTTTACAGTTCTATAGAAAAATGTTCTCTGACCGCTAGCTGTTCTAAAGAATGGAATTTGCAAAAGCTGCGAATTTCTGGTGCTACGTCGACTAACCTCGGCTCGCTTTATGAATTTTGATGAGAGGTAATCTGGAGCCTGACCAGTCATGCATCTGAAGGCCATAGTAGCGTTCCGGTAGTAAAGCTGGCTTTGAACTGAAAGCCAATTTAGTTCCTTGCGAATTGGTGTAACGTGGTCAAATTTACGCGCACCGCTAACAATGCGGCATGCGAAGTTCTGCACCGCCTGTAACTTGTCAACATTACATTTTGAGGTATTTGACCAAACATTGGAACAATAAAATAACCTGCTGAAAACTAAGGAATTAATAATCATCAAAAGTGTACGTTTGTCGAAAACATGCTTGACACGGTTTATTTGGCCGAGGCGGGACATGCACGAGGAAGCGGTCTTAATTATGTGTTCATCGTAAGTTAAATTAGAATCCAAAATCACACCAAGGTCTTTGGCGGTGTCTGCGGGGACGATGGCCTCACCCATAATGGAAAGGGAGCGAAATTGCAATTATCGCACTATCGCTTCTTCCGCCTTCCTCACCATGGAAACAGAAGCCTGGTATTTTACCGATTGACATGTTCTGGAGGTGAGGTGACAAGCCGGTCAGGTGGGATACAACGAAGGTCGCCCCAACCCCCTCTCTTCCACAAAGAATGCGTTTACCGAGATCTGAAATCCTCTCAACACCGGCTAAAACAGAAAAGTTCGAAAAAAGGCCTGGATATCGTTCGCCTACGTACTCACTGGAGCAAGTAATTCCTCTCTGGAAATCGTTCTGTAAATATTCAAGCCCTGGGGCTAGGGTTGGATTGGTTTGATATGTCTGTTTTCTATTTCCTTGGCAACAAAAAGGCTCAGTTAGGCGGGTAGAATTCTGCTATGTCCGCTAGCATGTTCCCGAAGTATTCACCCGGGTAGACTTTTCGCCAGTTGAACTCATCAAGATAGGACGGAAGTTTGCCTTGGGAGGTTCCGATCATCGCCTTCAACTTTCTCTTCACCTGACTCCAGACTCCCTCGATAGAAATTAATTATTAAATATTGAATAAAAAATTAAATATTCAAGCCCTGGGGCTAGGGTTGGATTGGTTTGAAATGTCTGTTTTCTATTTCCTTGACAACAAAAAGGCGACCAGTTAGAAGCCCGAGTTTCAGTTTCAAGTTATTTACCCAACAGGGAAGGCTTTCTTGATCTCGGCGACACTTACTATAGATAGTTGATCGCAAAACCGTTTGTATCAGTGGAGATCAGTTGCAAGGTATGGATCATCATTTGAACTCTTTGTTTCTATCGTTCATTTAGTGTTTTATGGTGAAAAGAAGTTCGCATTCAGAACGAATTTCGTCGCTTCGGAAGCATAGAGAATTAACTGGCCATCCATTTTAATAATTTCTCAACGACTGACCAGTCCTCTTTATTTCATTTTGCGGCTTAGTAATTTTTAACACTTATTCGGTGCTCATTTTCTCGCGCTAAAACGAGGAACTTTCCAATCTTGAGTCCTACAGTCTAAACAAAAGTAAACACTTCAAGTAAAACATCCGTGAGGCTAAGCAACTTACGTAATTTCCTTTAGAATAAATTTGATAGAAATAATCATTGATTTTAGGTTTATCTAAGCCAATTTTCATCCCCGAATGCTAATATCAGTTGCAGACCAGATATCAAGATCCATTCTAAATCATGTTATAATTTGTTACGATTCAACAGATAGAGTAAATAGTCAGACACGGTTAACGCATCGAGCTATTGGCGAAAATCTTACAGAGAAATAAATTACGTTTTTCCACAGGTCGCTGTAGTAACAATAAGCTACGTTTTTCCGGCAAAGTTTTATCACAGGTCGCTGTAGTGACAACTTTAACTCTGTAGTCTTGTAAATACCGCAGAATGGGAGTGTATTTATTCCTCTGTCATCTTTCTGTTATCTATGCTGTATTTCTTTTTACTTTTTACAGTTCTGTGGTACACGTTTTAGTAAGTATCATCGCTGTGATTTTCGAAATCTTTACAGCTGTCTTCTAGCGACCAATGAGAAATATGTCTTCGGTAGCCGATTTAGAGACCAATCATTCTTTGCGCTGCGAAGTGAAAACTTCGTACGTTACTAAAGGTTTCCTCGATTTCTTTCTAAATTCTCTGTATCTGTTTCATTCAGTCTAACAAACTTTGCATTTGCAAAACGAGAGAATTACATAAGCCGTTCAGATGGCTGAATTCTGGGCTCTTACTATTTCATTTCTCTCTGTTTAAACTCGTATCTACATGTGCCCGAATGAATACTTTCCTTTTCCAAAAATAGACAGCCCTGAGGCACTAACATCACAACTTGCGAAGAAACTTGTTAAATTTGTTGTGTAGACTTCCTCGCTTTGGAAACTCTCTGCCGGTGAAACTGTCAAACGCCTCTTTTAGGTGAACGCGAAGATCTAGGAAAATGCTTTTACGCTGAAATCTGCCAATTTCTGCTAAGTAATTACAACGAAACTGATATTAAGAGCCAGCCAGCCTCCTACAGAGCGCATTTTCAATAAAGACGTTCGCTTTTGAACTCTATTTTAATAGCGACTGATGAGGGCAATTAATTGTACTCTTGGCACGCATTGTGATTCTGGAAGATAAAAGACGTCTTTCAAGTTGGCTGTCTAATGCAATTTCAGACCCAATACTCTGTTTACTGGAGAATAGGCTCCATTATCGGGTAATTATAGTCCTGCTCTTTCTCATAAACAGAAGACCGAGTCGCTGTGTCTGTAGCTCGAGGCAGTGGACAGATAACGCCACGCGGGAATAAATTTACTGCTTCCCTTCCCATGTAATTAAAATTACACCAAAGAGGTATTCTAAAGCCAGCAAAACAAAACGTTGTCGGGCATCAGTCAAACTAAGGTGTTCATGTAAAAGAGTGGATTGATCCAGAGACATAACTCACGACACCTTATTCACATCTACTCGAAAACATTCGCCTCTTGTTTGCTATATTGAATTTCTCTCTGTGTATTTTTTATCATGAGTTAATTGCAGTACCATTTGCTTTCGTTTTGACAGATGACTTACCCTCACCGCCTAGCGCTTGTATTATTTTTGATGTGTCGTATGCAACATGCACTTGCTTCAAACTCATCAACGCCCGTTATAACCAATTCATCAAGTGCTAATGTGATGAATACAAATGCCTCTGTCACAACATCATCACCCATGTCCACCGTACTTAATGGTGAGATACATTTTTGTATCCTTAAAAACTAAGGACAACAGAATGAAAATTTAACAGTATGGGGAAAGGTTGGAATTTGGGCTTCTAGGGACATGTCCCTCAAGAAACTTTGTTTAATTTTCAATTTTCTCTCTCTCTCTTGCTTTCTTTCTTTTTTCTCGTTTTCTATTTTATATAATTTCATTTTTTTCCGTGTGAAATTGTCGGGATCAGCACCTTTTTATAAAAACCGTGATCGTGCGTTTCACTGAATCACTATTTCATAGCTGTTCGTACATTAATTAAAAATTAACCGCATGAGCAGGCCCAGTTTGGAGAATAGACGGCCCCAGTCTCTCACGGGATTTGTGCTGACAGCAATGACAGGTTACCAAGGGTAAAATATCACAAATTCTTAAATTGTATTTGTCGACGCGGACGAATTGAAATTTTAGGAATAAAGCTAAAATAGAAATAAAACCAAAGAGGTAAATCTGAAACAAAAAGGGAAAAGAAGAGGATTAACAGCTATGGAGAAGATTAACACGAATTGCAAACTTGGAACTGTGAATTAGCTGCAGTGTTTAACAATACTCTGTATATTCACTTGGCAGTTATATATTTTCAGTGACTTTCAGCATAGTCACCGGGTACTCGTCACCAGATTGCGCATCTTGCAGCAATGGAGGAACCATCACAGTGACCATGTCATGTAGCATTAAGATGCCACCTAACAACGATAAGAAATGTGACAAGAACGAGTTCAGTACAACCAGATGTGATTACGTTACTTTAAATAATGAAGTGTATCGCTGTGCTGAGGTGGAAAAGAATTTCACGCACTATGAGAAAGAATACTTCAAACCTGTAAAAGAATGTGGTGACGTTTGTGGAGCTTCCGGCTCAGGTTGGTCTAGTTTAACTCGAACAAAAATTGTTTTAAATCATTCATTTTACAACTGGGAGATGTCACGGTATAATTAAACCGGCAAGAAAAATACCTTTGCGAAATGTGACAAGGACGGGTTCAATAAAACCAGCTGTGGTTACGTTACTATGGTCGATAAAATGTACAGCTGTGCTGACGTGAAAAAGAATTTCACGTACTATGAGGAAAAATACTTGAAATCTGTAAAAAAATGTGATGACGCTTGTCTAGCTTCCAGTTCAGGTTGGTCTAGTTAAACTCTAACAACAATTATTTTAAATCATTCATTTTACAACTGGGAGATGTTACGGTATAATTAGACCGACAGGAAAAAATGCCCTACTTAAATGGAGTGCATTTGGATTGAGTGTTGTAAAACCAAAACCAAAGTTATTACAAAGGCCAATCAGAAGATAGGAGAAATACCTTTCAGAGCCAATAAGATTCAAAGTAAAAACAAGCAAACTGCCCAAAGCGCGGGACAATGCATGCAACGAAGTCGTGGTTGGCTTTAGTTTTACATGGATGTGATTGGTTGAGAGAGTGGCCGCGAGTTTTTTGGACCAATCACAGAAGGAAGTAAAGCAAACCCAACACATAGACAATCTCGGATCACTTTCGACATTGAATTGAAAATTGCTCTATCCTATGAAATGAACTAATTTATTCGATTTGACTATTTCAAGGGAACAACTCCTAAACAGCACAATCTGCCATCAACTAAACTAAAGTCCACTACTAAATTAACCTTCAGTCATCACAGATACCAACTCACATCAAACCGACTGCTATCGTAAAATCTCTTCTGAAACTCTCGACTATAGGCATACCTCCATTGCAAACCACAATAGCTCCTGGTAGCTTCTTCAAGAAGCCGGTCTTTGCCAACAAAAACATCTTCTTTACTCGGTGTCCGGCCTATTTCACATTTATAAAGCATTCTAAAAGGTACGGGTGACTTCAAAATTCCTTTCCTTGTAGCCGCTACAAGAAAAGTAATTTTGAAGTTTCCAGTATTTGTTATTGTATTGTTTGATAGAATGTTCTATAAAGTTCGCGAAAGTTACATCAACATGAGACGGAAACCACATTGCAGGACGAACAAGCAAATTTCGACTGATATTCTCTTGAGGACGAGCCAGTTCGAGAAATTTCCATACACTCTGTATCTCAAGTTACTCTCCACCACAAAGATCCTTGAGTTTAAATCCAATTTGTCTTGTTCTTTTCTCCAGTGTTGTCCGCTCACCTCGTGTTCATTTTCTCATCTGGTCTCGCTGTCGGCCTGTAAGTACTTATCATTTACGCAAGCTTTTATTATTATTAAACCCAGCATAAGTTCTTCAATCAACGTACATGCAACGTACGACATTATTAAGTCATTGTGATCTCGTAACAAGAATTCTACCACAGGACCTCGCATTGCTTCAGCTGTTCTTTTGTCTCCGACAGACATTTCTGTTAAAGATCAACGAACTTTATTCGTCACAATAAGAATTCGTGCGAGAGAGGAAGAGAGAGAGGACCCTGGGAACGAGATTGAAACACGCCGTACATCTTAACGGCCATGTTAGATGACGTCTCGTCTTCTATCCCATAATAGATTAGTCCTTCCCCCGCACTTTACCACAGGTAACCCAGCTTGGCTAGTCCCACAGCTAAGTAGGACTGGAATATGACATGTAATTTCAAAAAAGCACCAAATTTTTTATTTTTTTTTGCAGATTTTCGCAGACTCTGTGATCCCCCGACCTTGAAAAAGCTGTCGTTGCCAACACGATAAATCAACTCCATTTCAGTTTTTTAGGAATAAAGCCGTAGAAAAAGTATATTTGTTTTCGATCGAGGCTTAGCAGATACAAGCCAAGTGTTTTTGTAAGAGATGCTAATGAGGAAAGTTTGGTATTTCAGTAGAGGGAATAGAGAGCACTACTGACATGAATAGAAATAGCGTGTTGATAGAGATTGTGTAATCAAATCATTTTATTGATGTTTATTTACTTGAAAACTACAATGTTAAGATACGTGACTTACGATTCACGTTATCTTGAGTTCTTGATCAACTACGATCACAGAGTGAGGACAGCGGCAAAATGAGTGCGCATGCTCCGTTACTCGAGCCATTTGAGCGTTCGGGGTTACTGCGATTCCTCTCCAAACAAAGTTGATGTAGGTTTTCCCGCTGAGACGACAATCCTTTTCTCCAGGAAGTTTGCCTTCTGATGAGGCCACGACAAGAAGCGCCAAGGTGATGAAAGGTGCAACGAACTTCGTAACCATGTTACTAATGCACTACTGCGGTCACTAACTTTGCAGCCGTTAACGCAATATTTTTTTGTTGAGTGAAATACGTGACGGAGGAGTTCGAAGGAAACTTTCTTGAAAACGGCAACTTTGTCTGTTTTGGTTCAGGTTTATCCCAACAGAATGAAACCAAACAATGAGAATTTCAAAAATGCCGCTGTTGCGCCTCGATGGTGTTACTATGGAAATATTGACGTTTTCATTCCTTTACGCATATGAAATTTCTCGTGCGTTACTAGCATGCGTACTTATTTTGCCGCTGTGTCCCGAGTGAGTATCATGTGTTGCTTACGCGTAGTTCAGCTGCCTTTGTTGTACTAAGGTTACTTAGAAGTTTTGTAGAACGGTTCTACTTATTAAAGAAACACGACTGTAAAACCCGGAGTGTGTCAATTTACCATTAAAAGTAAATGAAGAGGACGAGTTTTGGGAATCCTTGCTTTAGCTACTGAGTGCTATGAGCACTCGCCTTCTTCGAATTTAAGAAGATCATTGGCAGAGACCCATGATTTAAAAGAAAATAAAATGTTCATAAGCTGCGACGTAAAAAAAAAGCTAGAGCACTATGGCTCCTTCCGCCTTTCTTCCCACGGAAACAGAAGCCTGGTATTTCACCCATTGAAATGATCTGGAGGTGAGGAGGCAATAACGGGTGAGATACAACATACCTTTACAACTCATTTATTTTATTCTTAACCAACTGAAAACAAAAGCAGAAGGTTGCTTAGGAACTAATAGCTGCATCTAACCAAACCTTATTTTCTGAACCAAAAATATATATATTTATCTTACACAATGCAAGGTGGGGCAAATTTGAACCACACGAATATCTTTTTACCAATAAATACCCCCCTTGGCTGTGAGCTCGTAATAAATTTTTTTTATCCTTCGTAAATTCTTCCCTCATTTGAGCTGCCTTTACTTGTACAATATACACTAAAAACCTTTACACCATGAAAAACACCATAACAACGGCTAAAAATAAGACCACTCTGCAAGATCCTAGCTCGAAGAATCACCACAAAATGGCTTGAGGTGATTTAGGTCATTCCACCACTGATAAAATTAAAAATTATTTACTTAAGCTCACTCATCCTCCCTTTGACGAGGTAATATCGCGACGTGCTTCAAAGAGCAATATTGATACTTGACCCTTTAACTCCCAAGATCTGATTGTTAATTCTCCCCTTTAGCTGCTACACATTTCCTTGTAAATTAGTTATGAGAACTTGGTGTTAGATCAAGATAGCAGCTTCTACCGGATAACTTTGAATATTCTCATTACCTGTTTGCTGAATAATGTATGGATATTGTAGGGAGACGTTTTATGTTAATCACTTCTGGGAGTTAAAGGGTTAATAAATAATTTTGTCTCGTTATCACTTCTCGCAATATGTCACGAGACCCTTGAGCGTACTTCGACAATCGACTACCATCTCATTGTTGAATAAAGATTAACAAGAGGATAAAAATGAGCCAATTCAAAAATAACAGAATCAAAGTTACCATTCAAATGCTAAATAGTCAGTAAAAAAATATAAAAAAAAAAACATCCTCATCATTATTTTCAATTTTACTATTACACTTTGGCGTCACTGCCATCGTTAACTTTAATTTGATTTGAAAATTTCTGTTTAAAACAGCCGCATCAACAGAAAAACCATTAGCAAACATCTCAGCGTTGCTTCCAACTCTGCTGGAGGTTGTCCGTCTCTGACACGTCCCAGCGGTTTTAATGTCACTGACTATCTGATCTTGACCCACGCAATTTTCCTCCGAAGAAGGACATCAAGCCAAGTCCGCCGAAGTCCTCAAACGCAAAAGCGTTGTTGATTTTTTCCAGTCTCTCTTCGCTCTTCGGGGGTGGCGCCTGAACAGGTGTGGCAGGGCTGTCCAAACTCTTACTCCCTCCTTGGGACCAAAATCCCCGGACCCCAGCCAAGCTACTCAATTTAGTACCTCCGCCGAAAAACCCACCGGTGGCTCCGGGTATTGCGTCAAGACTGGAAGAAGGCGCATTCTTGCCAAAGAAATGTCCCCCATCTTGATCGAACTTGGAAGGAGACGGAGGCGATTCACCGGGCTTGAACACCGGAAGGACATCTAAACTTGTAGAACGTTGCTTTGATCCTGCAAGCGAATTTGAAAAACCAACCGAAAAATTGGATCGCTGCACCAGACTCGTTAGGCTCCCTATACTTGGTGTACGACGAAGACGATTAAAAAAGCCCCCCTCAGAAGCGTCTCCTGAGGACCCTGCTAGGCTCTCGTTGCTGAGGTCCTTCATATTACCGATACTAGAGCTTCGTTTCAGTCGTGCGCCTAGTCCTCCACTGCCAAACTGGTCAAAACTGCTTAAACTTCCCATCTCTTGAAGATCACCGCTGCTGGCACGCCTACGCAGTGTGGGAAACTTCAATTCAGAAAAATCAAGTCCCGAAGACGACTCTGACTCGGAATTATTTGATTTCTTAAGCAGCTGAGACGAGTCTAAACTGTGACGCTTATTTGAGGCATCTTCTACCATTGCACCTTGGGCCAAGTTTAATAAGTTACTACCGCTGGAGTTCCTGACCAAAGTACTTCGGGTAAGAACACTTGGAGTGGTTGATGTACTGCTCGTGGTGCTGGGCAGACCACTGGTCTTAGCGGTCGTAGTGATTGGCGCAGGTATCGTCAAACCAGCTGATAAGCCACTAGTACCGAGTATCTTGCTCAACAACATTCCACCTCCAGACGAGGGTAGGGTGCTTGTGAAAGGTACTACTGGGGGAGGGGAGGTAGGTGATTTGACTTGGGATTGCGCCGTGCTATTACCACGCTCTTTCTCACTAAAGTAATTCGCCAAGTTGCGAAGGGACTCGGCCCTACTAGGCTCCTTTTCAGAGGCCTCCTTACTTGCTTTACTGAGGACGTCAGCAAGTACCTTACCCACTGAGGATGTCCCTGAAGATGTCGAGGAGGGGCTGTTTAGCAAGTGCGTCAAGATACTGCCGCTGTCGCCACCACGTTCTTTGAAACCTCCCTGGAAGCGTTGACCACTAACAAGCGATATTAACCCTAGCTGCTGTGGAGAAGTCTTTTTAGAGCTACCCTTTCCAGCCACGGTCTCTTCTTTCTTTTGGGACATGGTCCCTTTATCAAGCCTGTGAGAGACTCGCATCTGGATTGGTTCATCATCCTCGTCGCCATCTTCTGTCCCTGTTTGGCTAGCAGCTTCGGAGGTACTCTCCGAAGTACGGGGAAGATTCATATACAAGGGCTCATCTTCCTCGTACTCGTCTACGTCCAAATCACTTGACTCCTTCCGTTCTCTTGGCTCCTTTTCCTGTGCATCCGGGCCCTCCCCTTTAACGTGTACCCCAGGTCGAGTCTCCGCCAAATTCAGGGTGGGGTTGGCTAATTTTTTCCACTGATGCAGCGTCACGGAACCCTTAATTGGTTTTACAATCTGGAGTTTTTCTGGAGCTCTGAATGGGCGACGTCCGTAGGATACTCGCCGATCTGTGGGGAAAAAAATAAAAACCTAGTGAATAACCTTCTAAGAATTTTTGTCACAAGTACTGCCTCTCTGTTCGTTGAGTTCTGCAAGGCAATGGACTATTTACTTAATATCAAACAATGTCACCCTTCTTAAATCATCATTCGAATTTATATCCGCCTCATTACCAACCAGTTCTGTCTGGTTCGTTACACTCGTTTTATCACAGCTCTGCCGCCATTTGAAACAGTCTGTACTCACCCGCCACAGGGTTCCCAGCTTGAGTCTTTCCCGCACCTTCCACTGAGGCTTTCGATTCAGTTACTGCAGGGGAGTAAGTGAATTTAAAGCCTGACCCCTCAGGAGAATTGGCATCCTTCGAATTGGATGTTAGACCTTTTCGGGTTCTTTTTGTGTTAATAGCACGCACAGTTTCCATAACACGAGCAGTGTGCTCTCTACAAGAAATAAAATATTAAACTTCATCAGTGACATGTTTCGTCAAGTCATTAAAATTACCATTTCTGAGATACCCAAACGCCTCGTTTACAAAAAGAGCATAGATTAAAAACCTTCAAAGTTACTGCAATTATCGTGATCGCCTTAAACAGAGTAGGAAAACGGTAGCAAGTCAAAATATACAAAGACCCATCTTTACGTTTTTTTGGTGATAACATAACGACACATTTTCCCCCATTTTAATTCACAGTAAATAATCTAACCGTTTCTCCTGTTGGGAGGTAAGGTCTCTTTTGACGCTTTCCTCGATCTCCAAAGCAATGGAGTCACGTGCATCCTATCATAAATAACAAGAAGTCAATTAGAAATGTCGATCAACAACAAAATAAACGAAAAAAAAGTAGAAACTACTGCTCAGCAGAGTTAACTCGAGTGGCCACAACAAGAGTTGCATACATAGACTTGAGGGGAATGGGTCTTATTCTTGCATCTCACATTTTAACTTACATGGTAGGAGTGCTGCGGTGATGAAGACAACTTTCTGGGCAGTTTACCACTCCTAAAATATTTGTATCAACACCATCAGTGATAACACGCATAGAGAAGAAAATAAATAAGGACTATCAACCCCTTGATCCCTAAGAACTAAGAATGAATAGCATCTAATTTCTCCTTACAATCTCACCACTGATCACACAAACAAAGGTCACAAGAATAAAGGAAATGATCAACAACTAAAAAAAGCTCTTGATTGTTAAACAAATTCTCCTCGTCAGCACCTTAAGAGATGTAAAGAGAACAGTATGGAGAGTATGCATACTGATACTAAGGAGTAAAGGGTTAATGCAAGGACAATTTTTTATTCCATTAGTACATGTAACTTTCTTCCCTTTCCAAGAAATTTCTGTACCATTCTCCCTCACTCATCCATTTTGCTTTACTTTTGCGAAGTTGACTTTGTTTACATGGACAGGATTATGAAGAAGTTCTCTTGACGAAGATGAGCATAACAATAAAATTATTTTCTAAGTAAAATGGTTTGATGCTCACTCAATCTTTGTGTTTAACTTTTTCACTTCCCTCTGCAAGGCAAAGAAAATTAGGAAAAAAATTTAGGAAGGAAGTACCACTAACTGCACAAAAATAATCTGAAGAAAAAGACAGACAGAAACAACCCTCCCTGCTTTCCATTTTATCCAAGAAAAATATTTGGCTTTAACCATTCGCAACCTTCAGTTATCAAAAAATTAATAATTCACAAGAACACAACAACCGCTACGCCCCCGGATTCCAAGAGGACAAAGGTGTGCGACCCCTATTGTAAAATCCTGTTAACGTGCTTGTTACTCACCTGATTTTCCATTAGCATTTCCAAACATTCATGGTATTTTTCATGTAAATCATCCACCTTGCACAGAAACAGAGAAAATCTAAGTCAGTTAATAGGCAATGCCGGTGTTTCTAAACAACCTTGTCTTAGACCATAATGGGCATGTACAACAAGTTTTATGCAATGTGGTTTAATGTTTGTATAGACAAAAATGTACACCTTAGGCAGAAGAGACTAATGAGCCACACTCCTGGGGCTTACGTGAGTTTTGGCAGCAGGAAGCGACTTAGACTATTACCATCATTTTGGATAGTCAAGTCTGTGCTTGGGCCAAGTGGCCCACCCAACTGTAGTTTATCCCAGTTTCCATAGCATGGATTGACTAGGAACATCACCACTCCCCCCTGGATGGGATACCAGTCCATTGCAAGGTAACTCCTCAGCATTTCATCAGACTTCCCTTACAACTTACCACTACCCATTTATACTCCTGGGTGGAGAGCAGCTTTGTAGGAATGAAATGTCTCATCCAAGAACACAACACAATGACCCAGCCAGGTCTCCTGCCCAGACCTCTTAACCCTTTAACTCCCACGATCTCCTTAGTAATTCTCCTTACTGTCTGCCATACAATTCATATGATGTAAGTTTGGAGAATTTGGTATTGGATCAACTAATAATCCCCTAATTGATATTTTTCTTTATTCTCATTACTTGTCTGCTTGATATTGTATTGATAGTGAAGTGTCCAGTTTTTAAGTGCCCATTTTTTGCCTGCTGGAGGGAGGCAATAGAACAGTAAAGTCCCTTGCCCATTAAAGAAGTACAATGACCCTGACTGTAGTCAAACCCAGACCAATTGGCCACCTTATTTCTCATTCTTGATAGGCAGTGGTATGACCATCACCCCCCCCCCCCTTTCTGTAGTGAGCTAAAGCTGAGTCCTTGTAAAGACTACATAGTTATTTTCAGGTAGGGAAAATTGCAATCTCCCCAAGTTTTGAGACATTACCTTGTGTTGAAGCTGGTTCTGATTTGCTGTGGAAGAGTTCAGTAAACTTTGCAGTTCTTCATTGTCCATTGAAAGCTGAAAATTAAAATATCAAAATTGAATCACGTAGGACAAAGTGAAGTAATATTAGAAGTCTAACATGACTGATGAAAAAAAGAAAAAAAAAGGGCCAAGATGTAATTGCCCTACATCACTTATTACAGAAAAAATTTTAAAGATTGTCATGTAACCCTTAACAGCATAAAAACAGTATGTATACTCTCCATACTGTTCTCTAAACATGCCCTGAGGTGCTGACCAGGAGAATTGTGCAACAATCAGTTGGTGATCATTTTTTTTCATTCTCTTGACTTAAATTTTTGATACAGGGGTGATATTGTAGGGAGAAATTAGATGCTGATCACACACAAAGATTAAAGGGTTTAATACTGAATTGTCACAAGTACTCATCACTGACCTGTTTGTGCCGTTTTTGAAGATCCACAACAGTTGTAATAAGATGAGTGATCTCCTCCTAAGAATAAAAATGACAAGATGGAAGATTACTCATTAAAATGCTATCAACATCTTTATGGGTAAATGAACTGAATCTGCCACCATTATGATGAAAAATTTTTATGAACCTGCTGTCTGATGTTATCCTCTGCCTTCTGTGAGATCTCGTCCGTCAAATCAGAAATCTGATCTTTAGCTTCCACTGAGTCAAAGAACAAAACCACCATTAAAAACTTCTAGTCAATTGTAAACTTCTGGAAATTCCTCACTTTCTGCCCATTGCAGCAGGATACTAGTGATACTTTATTTGAATACTAATCAACACACCTAATTGTTTGACACAGTCCAGAACCAGTTGTTGTTCCTTCATTTCCACAGTTGCTGTTTCTTCCTTTAGCTGTAGAGCCTGCAATGTAATTACCATGTCATTACAAAACAAAATTAACTTACATACCAAAATAAGTAATTAAAGATCAGTTCACTTTAAGGTTGTCAATCTTTTTCCTAGTGAAGTTTCCCCTGTCAGAAGAGGGATTCTCCTTTAGTTACAATTACATGTACTCTTTCTGTTTGTCTGTCTGTCTGTCTGTCTGTCTGGCTATCTTTCTGTCTTGCTGCAAGTCTGTCTGACTGTCTGGCTATCTTTCTGTCTTGCCGTCAGTCTGTCTGACTGTCTATCTGTCTTTCTGGGAAATTTGGTGTTATCATCTGAGTTGATAACATAAATTGGCCATCCTAAAGAGTAGTAAAGCCGAATTTTTGAGCATTACCCCTTCTCCAGCCCTTTGTCAGAGTTAGCTCCTTGTCAGAGTGCATGACTAAGGCTGATGCTCAAAATGTCAGCTTCGCAACTCTACATGATGGCCAATTTACGTTATCAACTCAGTTGATAATACCAAATCACCCTGTCATACTCTCTCACTAACACAGCACCACAGTTTCTATAGAAACTTATCCCCTTCATTTATCTGTCTGACTGCCGATCTGTCTCTCTGTCTGTCTAATTCTGTGTCTGTTCATAATGAAAGCCTCTCCCCCAAAAAAGCAAAGGGCTAGTTTAATAGGAAATCCATTAAAAGTAACAGCTAAATTTTGCATCATTTCCATGTGTTTATATTGAAGAGAGAGAGAGGATCTTTGTAATACAAAGGGGTTTGTTTTACATGGAGTAATATAAAAAAAAGGGCTAATTTCAATTCATACAAGACTAAAAACCCTGCAGTGATCTAAAAGAAAAAGAGAGCATTGATTGTTTTCCAGTTTTATGATGGACAAAGTTGGTCAACCAATAACTAAGAAATCATTTTGAGAGAGTAAATGCTGTACCTCTAAGATGAGATGAGTGTTCTGTTGCTCCAGAGCCTGGCATTTCTGTTGAAGTGAATTGATGGAGTCATCTCTGCAAGAGCTGTCAGTGCTGTTCAAAAAACGGAGGAGTATACCTCTTAACCCAAATAATACTCACAAGATCTAGTTGGCAGTTCTCCCAACAAGCCCCAATACAATTCCTTGCAAACTAGTGAGGAGATTTTGGTACACTATCAAGATAACCTACTCTAAAGACCCACCTGCGACTGTCTTCATCAGAGCGATGAGATAACTGGTAGAACTCGTCCATTTCCTGATCTTTAATGAATTTCTGGAGAAGTTCAGTTTTCATGGATACTTCATGTTGAAGTTGTGTCTCCTGTACGTGAAAAAAACAAAACAAAACAAATTAAATGACATGGGTGTATTTCCTAGGATTAAATTGACAGTATAATCAAACGGTAACAGAGATTAATGAATAAAGGAGGTAAGTTTCTAAAGAAACTGCGGTGTTAGGTCAGTGGGAGAGTATAACAGGGTAATAAAGCATTATCAACTGCATTGAAAATGTAAACTGGCTTCCATAAAGAGTTTAAAAGCTGACGTTTCGAGCATTAGCCCTTTGTCAGAGCAATTGAGAATGCCCAGGTATGGGTAGTCCTGAAAAGAAGTCTTTCTTATGATGGTGATAGAAGTACAACATTAAATGAGCCAGTTGAAGAGCTGTGTGTTGGTTCAATATTATATATACTATTAAAACCATTTCCATCATAACATCAGTAAGCATATTCTCCATAAGGTTCTCTTTACTTTTCTTAAGGTGCTGACAAGAAGAATTTGGTTAACAATCATGAGATCTTTAGTTAGTGATCATTCCCCTTATTCTCATGACCTTAATGTTTGATTCAGGGATGATACTGTAAGGAGAAATTAGATGCCAGTCACTGTTAGAGGTTAAAGAGTTAGGTCTAGTTGGTAAAATCCCATTCCGTTTTACTTTGTGGTTCATCTGATTATTAACTGATAATTAATTACTTATTTGATATCATTAGTGTTGGGAATTAGGGGAACCTTCAATGCCTTTGGTACAGTAACAGTAACTCAGACCTTTTCATCACATTCTGACACCAAATTTTCAAATGCCTGTGTTTTGGCCAATAGTTGCTTGTTCCTCTCCAATAAGGACTACGAAGAAATTAAAGACAAAGTTATTTATTGATTAAATAAATATGTAATTGTAATTATTGCCAGAAACAAGTGAAAGCCTATAATTATGCCATAAAGTTTTGATACATGATGATTATTGATGATAAGTACTGCAATATAATTTGGGATGTGGCTGTTCTTAAATACAACAATTATTGTACCTGGCCAATTCTGGCTGCAAGCTCCAAGTCCTTCTCTTTCTGTCAATAGAGATTAACAGATCCATATTAACAAAAGAAAAAATGTACTCTGGAAGCAGAGCTTCCATCTACCTCCCTCCCAAAGAAGGGGAAAAGGATGGATGTCCTTGCTTGCACAGTATAGTGAAGTGTAGCATGGCCAATTTTGAAAACACCTTGCTTGCATGTAACATTTAATTCTCTCCTTCCCATAGATTAATGATGAGAGAGGCACTGTAAACATTGTTTGATTATTAGACCACTAATCAAGGCATAGATATTAATCTTAAAGAAAGATGTTCATTGTACTGTCACCAGCATTGCACATGGATTAAATCAGGGGACTCTGCTATGAATTGGACCCCTGATCTTTGGATTTGTGTTCCAGTGCAAAGGAGAGAGTGTCCTGCATCTGCTCAGAATAGCAAAGCCAGAAGCTTTGTGGGAGTAAATAGAATAGGAAAGGCATTTGCAAACTTTTCGACAAATCTTGGTTCAACAATAAATATGCTCAAATGCGATTGGTGCATTGGCTGCTTTTTTTTTTCAATAATTATTCTGTAAAGTTTTAATCAGAATGTGTAATTGGGCAGTTGGCTATAATCAGACAACAGTAATCTGACAGTTAAAACATCCAATCATACTTAGTCCAATCAGCTAAATTCACCAATCACAGAACATAGCAGCAACCATTACCCTTAAAAACTTGGGAATTTTGAAAATGGAGGAAATTTTAACTTTAAACAATGTCTCTACCTTGAAAATTGGAATGATTATGATTACTTGGTAAGAAGACTTGGTGATGTCCAATTCAGTCCTATTACCATTACATAGCTTTGCTACATACCTCCTGTAAAAGCTGCAAAATGGCATCCAAATCATTGTACGTCTTACTCATCTGGTTGGTTCGATCTGATGCCAAAGCTAAAACAGATAAAGAAGAATTACTTTTCAAAATTTGGATTGAGTGTTTTCAAAATTCTCAGAGTTTCCATTGAGAAATGAAACCAGGAGAAATTGGTGTAAAAAATGTTATCAAACTCTGAATAAAAACTTGCTCAGACCATTGACATTTAGCAGGAAAATTCTGGATTGTAACCAAAGAATTCTCCTAGCTATGAAGCTGTATGAACTGCCTGAATTTCTCTGTTTTGAACCAGTAACAAAACTGGTAAATGGTACATACAGACTTACAGTGTCTGGATAAAATATCACCCATATAACCAACTTGCACAGTTGCAGTACTGATTAATTTCGTAATAAATGTGTTCATTAGAATATAATTATTAGCTACGAGTATTCTAAAAGATCCCAGATGATTTCTCTTCAACATTTTCCCCAATATCTAGAAGCTACTTAAAAAAAATGTTATACTCAAGTTTCAAATATAATTCACAGTTGTTGATAGCCAGAGAAATTTAACCTTATAATGTGGCGTGCATCAAGTTACATCGTGTGCTTTAAGAGTTGAAGCTGATTTAACACTTATAGATGTTTTAAATTTGCAATTTGCAGCCAACATCAAATTTACAGCAATACTTTTTAAAATTGTTGTGACAGTTTAAATTTTCACGTTAAATTCATAAGACATGTATAGTGTATCAACAGCTGTTTTTGAATATTTAAAATGACTCTTGCCTGAACTGTCCACACACTCTTTCTAACTAATCTTTATTAATATAACCTAAAAGCTGAGGCCTTCTCAATATGGAACCTCTACAACTAATACTGATGGGCAATATTGCAGATATTTCACTTTAATGTTTAATGGTTTATTGCAAAAGTTAATTTCATGCAATTCATATGCTATATCACACAGAGAACATCATCATTTCCACAACTTAATTCCACAAAATGCTCTTCTAAGACAATGAGGAGACATCACTTTAGTATAACCTCATAATTGAAGTGTCTGGAAAATCAAGAAGATATGCAAAACATTTAAAACAGTACCTTTAAATTGCTCCATCGCAAAACATTGTCAGCATTGTAAATTTGCAATCTTTTACCTAAATTTCAGCAGCGCACTGTATCAATAACTATTGCATCAAGCTTAAAAACTGAAGCTTTCCTCACTTCAGGGACCAAAGATTCCATTAAAAATACAACAGATTTCTTTGAAAAGTAAAGTTCTGATATCAGCGCTTTAAAATACAGTGCACCCTACTTTTTAATAACTTATCTGCTTGAAAGTCATTAATTATTCAACATGACTCACTCTGCTATTGGCAAGAGCCCTACTTCATTGAATTAAAATTCAACTTGTACCAATAATCTAGCATAAAATAAAATGAAATTCATCGTGTTAAGCCTCAGCACAAGTACAATATCTAGGGAAATAAACAAACTGAGGTGATCAGATCTCCTCAAAGACTTTTGAAGAATCAAAAAAATTCCTCAGCTTAATTGAACTTGAAGATATTACTACGTCACTGGACAATCAGCATAATGACAAATGTTGTCTACCAATACCATTACTTTAGATTAAGAAACAGACATCCCTCCTTGTCTACAGAGTTATAATAACCAAAATTTAAACATTAGTGGACATGTGCATAAAATTCTAAACAGCTTTTGATCTAACTACAGGCATTGCAATACTTTTCATCAATGAAGATAAACACAGTTTAAAAATGGATTGCATGTGAAGCTTGTAAAGTTTAATAACAACTATAAGCTTTTAATAATTCAAGGCCATGTCTCTTTAGTTCAAAAATAGATTTAAGTCTGTCTTTTAACATTACATATAGTGATATTTTTTTTCTGCAAGCCTGCAACTGCAATGAGTGGTATTCCTGAGAAGAAGGTATCTTTTGAATAGGAATTCAGGTTATTAATTTTTTTAAATCACACTTGCTTACCGTATTTAATTGGTAAACCACAAGTATTCAAGAAATTATTTTCGCCAAAAACACTGGTAT
Source organism: Pocillopora verrucosa (assembly GCF_036669915.1). Classification (NCBI taxonomy): domain Eukaryota; kingdom Metazoa; phylum Cnidaria; class Anthozoa; order Scleractinia; family Pocilloporidae; genus Pocillopora; species Pocillopora verrucosa. The sequence continues at coordinate 1,070,893 of NC_089324.1, forward strand.
TAGTGGCTTGTTTGGCCATAAATGGTTTCAGAAGATCAAAACATGTCTCATTTCAACTATCTCTAGCTATACACAATTGGACATGTTACAATGTAAATTCCACATGAGATCAAAAAAGGGATTAACAACTTCATCAATATGTAAATATAACAAGCAATTATAAAAATGAATGCTTTTCATGTAACAGAAAAGTGAGAGAAAGTATTTTAGAAATGCCCCAGTTTTAAGCATCTTTGCAACATGTTGTGAAGACTTATAAGACTTATAAGCAGGGATATCACTTTGGTAATAAACTCAGCAACCAAGTTCTTTGACTTGCAAATTAGTTATTTTGACTCCTAAACCCAAATTCACTCGTGTACTGTGTACACATGCTTTAAGTACAGACACAGTGCTACATTTTGAAGCTTAAAATGGCAAGGATGCAGAACTGCTGAACTGCATCAGAGTACAGACAAGAATATAAAACGATGATAACTGGCTTGAAAATGATTTTTCTTAAGCTTCATATGCCAATGTAAAGTCAGAGAGGTTAATTCTGTTCATCATCCAAAACATTAATACTTTTCATAATTCAATGTTTATGTTCTTCGAAGGGAAGGACCTTATCATTAACGTTGCATACGAGATTGTCTTTAAAACGTAAACATTATACATTCAGTTCTTGAACAGAGAAAACAATGACAAAAACAATACATTTCCATTAGGAAAACAGATTTATTTTAAAATAGTATGGGGCTGTGCGGAAACTTTACCAAAAATAATGAATATAGAGAAACAGGAATTGGCTTCCATCATAATAAGTCTCGTGACAATGGAAAACATCAGAAGTAACACAACACGACAGCTAAAGAAAACAAAGTTCATATAACATTGCCGATTACAAACTGTGAAAAGTCTATGAAATGTTTCAGTGAAAGGAAAACAGAAGAGAACAAATAAATAATGATCTATATATGTCTCTCGTCAGAAAATAATCAATATTTCACAGGTGATTACATAACTGTAGCAGTAAATAGAGTCAAAAATTTCTTTTCAATAAGAATAATTTAACAAGTATACTTGTGTCCCTATTGTTAAAGTTAAATCGCGAATTTTATTTAGTAAAATAATGACTTTCAAGAACAAGAGACACTAGAAAATTAATTCAAGAATGTCTGCAATACAAGGAGCAAAGGTTCGTTCGCAATATTTGTCAGAAATGTCTTGATTATCATCCACTAATTTGATTCAAACATTGCATATTGCCAAATGTGGTGTAAATGTAGAAACATAACGATTCTTGATCGATTCTTCTAGTATTTCCCACAAATGTTTATTTACTTGTTCCATTCAAATCACACAGCGTTTCAATCGTAAATAATCAAACGTACACAAGAATCAATACTTACTAAAATATTTCAACGTTTCCTGCGCCTGTTCTGTTGTCAAATCAAGATCTCCCAGTTGCAAATATAGTTCGTCTCCGGCGAATTCGGGTTCAAGAAAATCTGCTTCAGCTACATCTCCTGTGGCACTTTCTACTCCACTTTCAACCTCCAGATTATCGGAATTGGACAGTGTTTCTTCTACATAACTATCATCGCCTAAAATGTCAGAACACCACTCCTGTGTGTCGTCTTTCTCTGTGCCGTCGCATGATGATGAGCAATTTGGATCTTCCGTTTCGCATTCTTCCATTGTACCTGTCGATTCGCGATCGCCATGGTGTATAAATGAAGATCGTTTAATTACTTCCAAGCCCGCCAGTTTTAGCGTTCTTCAAAGCAAAAAACGACAGCGAAAGAGAGCCGTCACCGAAGACAAAAACAACGGCAAAAGGCTCGATTACCGTTGAAACCGGCGAAAGACTCCCCAACACAAAGATGTGCAAATATCGACAAAAAAATCGTCACTGTAGGCCTTTTTTCGAAGGTTCTGCTCAAAATACTGGACTACCTTTCAGAATTGTTTGCTTTGATTTGAATAACAAATAACTAAATCGAAGAACGAAGAGAAATGAAGAGAAAAGCGAGAAATTCAGCTGACGATATTTAGTACACGCTCTGTAAAATTCCTCACATTTCTACCTCGACTTCGTGCCTATATGACAAAACTTAGTAGGGGAGGGAAAGTATAGTTCAAAGGTCTGTTTCCGGTTTCTCCATAGCAACAGACCATAAATGGAGGAGAAGGACACTACAGCGGAAGTCAATGGAGGGAAAGGTATATCATGAAATATCCTGAAGTGAATTTGACTCGCATGGTGCTCCCTCCTTCCAGAAAAAGATTCTCAAGGCACTTGACAGAGGAAACAATTTGAGCTTACTTGTCCGATCAAAAAACACCATTACCAATTATGTGAAAGTATAGTTTGATCGTGAGTGTAGTCCCGAAAAGGACTGTTGTCGGTAGCGGTGACTGACGTTTCGACAACCTGAGCGGAATTCATCATCAGAGCCGAGCGAATGGCTGTTACCCTTGAAACCGTATAACCAGTTATAGGCAGAAATCGGTACCCAGTCCAATTTATGTGAAGCGGTTATAACTCGACGTCTTTCTGAAGCACATAAGCCCATGCAGTTTTTTAACTTTGTACTGCTCACATTTCAGTGGGAAAGTGATATACATGTTTACAATAACTAGATGTTAAGCGCTAGTCTTGCTTGGAAATTAAAACAAAAAAAAGTTAAATCGTTATTACGTGCTCGATCGATCCGCAACAATTGATGGCAGTGATCTGCTTAATCTGTAGGGCAGCTATCATATTTATTTATAGTTTAGCCTTTACATAGGTTTATCGATATACTAATTGACTGATGCGCATGGTACTAAACACGTGCTTACCTGCTATGTGCAGGCGCGCACGCTTTTCGTTCATGGTAGAGGAGTAACTATAGACACGTTTTGTTCATAAACAGCTGGAGCGTTGAAATTATAAGTAAACACAGGCATGCATATTTATTTTCATACTGATTACAACGCAAAATCGTTTATATTTGTCTTTTTAATTATCTTATCCGCTAAAAAAACCAACGTATAACTGTAGCAGTTGCAACTAAACGTAACGACAAACATTTGGCAACGCCAAAATACATGTTTAGAGTTGTTTTGTGCAAAAAAGCATCAAAAAAAGATTTTCTCAAAACTCTACTTCGTATGTATTGTTGACTTAAGGTCTCTAACCCTCTCTCAGAAAATTGAATATAGTTTACAGCGAGAGATTACTTTACTTTGGAGCTGTATAGAAATCTGAACTTATATTCATGATATGCCAAAACTAAACATGTCTCCCACTCTTCTATAAATTCTAAATGTGATTGCAAACACTGAGCTGAGCTATGAAATAAGGGATAAGCAAATCTATAATCGTAATCGAAACTGTCACGTAGCTACAGATGTCTACTTAACTTCTCACACCGAAAGATTAAATCATTCGCTGAGGATCTCAAGCCACACGAAAAAAAATGTATGTCGGATACTTACAAATTAAATCCTCAAATCCTGATTCCGAGAAAACGCTGTCTTCGTTATCACAGCTCTCGTGCTCCAAATTCTCATCGATTCTTTCGCCCGCCTCCATTAGTGCATGTTAGTAAAATTCAAAAACACTTCATATCCGCCGTTAAAGCATTGGATACAATTAGAGGCTGAGTTCAAAAGCAAATAAGTTCAGTGATCGCAGTTCTCTCCGACGAAATGATCTGATCATAATCGCTGTCTGACGACTGAGACGACGCTTTCTTACAAAAGATGTACGATTAATCCAAAGTTACAGCAAAAACAATGCGTCTATTTGTTCACAGCGGTTCTACCAATAGGAGCGGATCTTAAACACTCATTGGAGCGGTCATTTACTATTGAATGCAAAGCAATTTGCGGATTTAAATTAACATATATAAGAGGTTCCTTGTTTGATGAACATTAAGCTGGAAGAATGACTTGATCTCCAAGAACGCTTTGTTGCATAAATGAAACGCTGCCGTTCACTAAAACCAGGATTTACCGTCCCTGAAAATATATGATTTGTTTACAAAACTAAACAAACCTACTTTCTTTTGTCATAAGAATCATCTTTTAGTGAGCAAATCAGGATCAAACTTCGATGTTACTTTACTCACAGTGCACAGGTGTTTTGGAAATTGGCCACTACTCGAAGCTAATCTATAGTTCAATGTTCTAAAAGTTTTATAGAAACCTCACAGTTCCTTTGTTTCATCATGGTATTCATTGGTGACTCCCATAACAGCTTCCCACCACAGATTGCCGCTAATGGTAAACGTACGGTTAGTAGGTTTGTCGTACCTGAAGACATGCGGCTCATAAGGTCGAAACCAGGCCTCTCTAAAGCGATTATACTTCATGACGTCACCCCAGAATGGTCGCCTCACTTGAAATTTGACTTCAATATCTCTTGCACGAGAAGGAATGGTAACGAATTTTCTGCTCCCTGACACTTGTTGCGTAGTTTTCTTGCCATCAAGAAAGAAACTGACAATCATTCTAGAGATCCAAGCCCCCTCAGATATATATTTGATCTTTATATCTTCTCGTTGATCTGATTCGCGTTTTTCAAGGACGCAAGCTTCTTCACTGACCACTGGCAGTGGACTGGTTTCGTTCTCCAACAGTTGGTCTGATTCCAAGGGTTGATTGGTTGGGGAACATGCGCTTTCTCCCAATTTGATGAGATGCTCTTTGTTTTCTTCAAAGCGTTCATGTTTCACCTGACCACGAGAGTCATTCAGGCCAACTTCACCATCAATATCGACCACGGGGTTTACATACTCGTTTGCACTCGGGGGATCCATTTGTTCGCTAGGGACGAGAGGTTGATAGGTTGCTGAACAAGAGCTTTCTTCATATTTGACGAGATGCTCGTTATTTTCCAAAGAAATTTTTAGTCTCTCTACTCTTTTGTTACCAAGCCTCCCGCTTTTATCATCGTTCGAGTACTTTTTTACACGTTTTGAGACTTTGATTTTGTTTTTCGCTTCAGAGAGAAGTCCAGTGACGCTTTCTCGAACACCGACTTTCGGAGTTTTGCGAGTTCCCTTGACAAGATGTTGTCCCAGGCTTTGATTTTCCACAGAATCATCTAAGCGCTCCTCGACAAATTGACTGGCTGTTTGCATCACTGCTTCAGTTCCAGACTTTGTCAAGGCTTGAGGAATGTTCTTAGCCAGAACTTTAACGAGACGTCTTGCACCAGTCAGTATCGCAATCTGTTCTCCGACCTCGACTTTGATATTAGCGGTTGTTGCTGATGTTTCGCCACTTACTAAAGCTTTGGTGATAGCACCTCCTGCTGTTCCTGCAACAGCACCAATGGAGGCACTCAAGGCTACGCGACAAACTGCTTGCTTCAATGTGACTTCTTCTCCATCGACAAACTTTCTCCCGGCATCTGAGGCAACGGATGACACAGCTCCACCAGCGGCGCCGGTTCCTGCTCCAATCTTCATGTACTGACCCATCTTCACAGCCGCAGACTCCATGGCCCTTTTTCCAAGGCCTGCTACACCTGCTGTGATGCCTACTGCAGCAAGTCCAATTACTGCTCCCAAAACAAACCCAATCCCCTCTTTGACCAACCACTTTGTAGTATCGCACTCTTCGGTCACAACGTACTTCTCATTCACAGTGTGCTGTAGTGATTGCAAACCAGCTCCGATCATTGCACTGCCTAAGACACCTCCAACAGTTACCACTGCTGGGGCTGCTAAGCCTGCAGTGACAGCAGTCAGGACGATTCCTCCAATTGCAATTCCCAGCGATAATGCAAACATTATCATCCTTTTCTCGTAGTTTTTTGCTCTACTGTAAATCGTTCCGGATTGAAAATCGCCCTCCATCTTGAGGGGGACAGCCAACCTTTGTCGTAATCAGCCTCGTTGTGGTATCGAGCACGCATCTCGTCATCTGATAAAATTTCGTGCGCTATAATGATCTCCTTTGCGTTGTCTTCGTCGCCAAAATTTTTGTCGGGATGCCATCGTTTTATTTGTTCACGGAATCCCTTCTCGATCGTTTCTCTTTGCTCCTCTCTTAGCATTTGGCGAGTCTGATCCATGTCTAGTCCGAGAATCGCGTACAGGTTTCGTTTTCCAGTTGTGGTGTTTAATTCTTTGTCTCTTTGAAGTTTACGAAGACATACTCGTTTCTCTGATGGAAAATCTTCTAGCTTTCCCTCAGTCAGACAGAGGTCTTCAGTAACTTTGAGGAGTTTGTCTGCATCCCAAGTTTTGGGTTTCAACAGTGTTTGCTTAGGTTTGTCTTCAAATCTTGCAACGAGCTCGAATTTGAAGGAATCTTTGCTGCGATACAAGTATTTCTGGCCTGGAAGGATAATTTTGGAGGAGAAAGATATCAAATATAGAAAATCCAAACTGGAATATAGGTAGAGTGTGATGCTAGCATCCTTTGATTCGTTTACGATCAACAAAGACTTGTACTGCTCGTCGCTCATGGCTGGTCACTCGATCAGTTGCTAAAAAAGTAAGTTAAATAGTTAAGTATAGGGTTAAGTCGATTTCAAAAGCCGATAGGGGAATTGGCAAGCGTGTATCACCGATAGTACTCAAGATGACTGGCTAGGCTACTTACCACGGTGAGCAAAATTACGCGTGACGTCAGACGTAAGTCTCAATTGCGAATTGTCAATAGGCTACCAAAAATCCAGATAGAGGCGGAGTTTTCTATACTAATGTTTGAACACTTTGTTGACTTTCCGCCGTCTAGCGGGACGCGTAATTATGCACACGGTGGTAAAGGGCCCTTCCGCACAAGTCACTAGACGCTGACAAAACTTGTTTCTCTTCACCAAAAATCATATCAGTATTTGTCCTTGCTAAATTTCAAGTGTGCTGCACGTATCATCATTCCCTAGGAGACACCTTTACATAAGAGGGCGGGGATGCGCGCTTAGAATTTCGAAAACGACCTTTATAAAAGGTACCTGAGTCTTATCTGTGTGGGAGTGGCAACAATTGATGTCTACCCCTAAAAAGTACCAATTCAAAAGCAAAAAATTAAAAACTCCCAAAAATAAAAACTCCTTGATTGATGTGCTCTAGAGGCTCAAGTCAGATCATTAAAATCGTCCTAGTAATGCTTATTTCAGGTATTTTATTGAGCGGAAAACACCCTAAAAAGTACCAGCTAGGTTTCTGGTAGTCCACTAAAGTTTGAGACACCATAAAAGGTACCAGATCGCTGATTTTCACCCCTAAAAGGTACGACAGGCATTCCCACCTATTTCCGATCGACTTCTCCCCCTCGATCAACACCTGAAACAAAGATTTGCCCCCCAGTGGAAATAAAAAGTGATTTGCCCCAGACGCCCCCATCTCAAAAATCTAATGGTCCGTCCGTAAGGTACTTTTACATAATTCCAAAATGAGTTTCGTTCCGGAACGAAATGAATTTCATTTCGCGTTTACATGCAAGATAATTTAGCCTGGAAAAACAAGTATTTGTGTCCTTTTCTGTCTTTTTCTAGGCTTCCCTCGCTCCTGAAGAGGATTCATACAGATTTGTGTCGTACCGCGTTTACACTATACTGGTACAAAAGTTCGTCCAGGTGGAGTGTTTCGTTCTGGAATGAAAACCCCGATAAACTCATTCAGAAATGAATCGTTTCGAATAAATTTACTCTGGTATCATGTGGCAACCGGTAAGAACTCGCTCTTGAACAAAACTCATTTCGATATTATGTAAAAGGCCCCTAAAAGTTTTTATTCCCAGAGCGTCACCCTAAAATATCACTTAACGAAAGCTCAAACGTCTTGGAATATACAGAGATCGCCTGTTTAGATTTACTTTTTCCAAATTTTTTTTTCCCGCTTCTGTCGCTGAATTGTTGTAAACCGCTATGGAAAAATGTTTTCCTTTGGCACCAAAGCAGACTTGTATTTGATGTAAACTAATTGCTGACATGCTTCGTCATGAGTGTTTTGACAGAGAAGTCAAAAAACGATTGAATACCGACAGCATTAATAATTTTTCATCCCCTTGAAATGTGTTTTATGTGACTTTATCATACTAAGGATAAATCTTCATCGTTCTTAGCGTCGTTTTTGACTAGAAATAGTCGAAAATAAAACAGCTATCTTTCAATGCTAAAAAAAGTGTTTTTGTGATTCCATATTTGAGGAACCTTTTGCTTTAAACACGTCGATCAGTTTGGAACCTTCATAATTTTAAACAAACAGACGATCGCATCTTTTTAGCTCTTAATTCAACTGCATCAAAAATTTTTCCTTTATAAAGATGCCACTCAAAATTTTAATTTACAAGTTTTCAATTCAACGAAGACAGCAGAATCACGAAACGACTCACGACTCACGCATAATTCTCAAATGGAAACCGAAAGTTTGAGTGACTTGAATGTGCAACGTCAATATTATTATTATTGTAAACCTGACGAAAATAAAACAGCTATCTTTCAACACAACTCCATAATTCTAAACAAATAGGCGATCGCATCGTTCTTTTTAGCTCTTAATTCAACTGCATCAAAAATTTTTCCTTTATAAAGATGCCACTCAAAATTTTAATTCACAAGTTTTCAATTCAACGAAGACAGCAGAATCACGAAACGACTCACGACTCACGCATAATTCTCAAATGGAAACCGAAAGTTTGAGTGAATGTGCAACGTCAGTATTATTATTGTAAACCTGACGATGAAAGGCAAAAATTTTAAAATTTAAAAATTTGCTTTAGAATAACCCATAAGGTGCTCGGATATGTAGTGAATGTATGTGAGCTCACTAAAATACCACATTGAATCGATTGTATTCATGCATATACCTTCCGATGAATGTGTATGTCCCGGAAGTAACGGAGTCGCTCTAGTTATCAATGTACTTACCGAAACAAGCAGATTTGACGAAAAATTTTACTTCTCAGAAAAATTCCTTGCCATCAAGTTGGAATCTATCGAGAGAGAAGTTAAAAAAATGATTGAATCCCGAAAGCATTATCGATTTTTCGTTCCCTTGAAATCGAAAGTGATTTCTCCTCTTAAAATGTGTTTTGTGTCAACTTCATAATACTAGGGATAAATTTTCATCGTTCTTAGCGTCGATCTTCACTAGAAATAGTCGAAAATAAAACAGCTATCTTTCAACAATAAAAGCTTTTTTTGTGATTCCATATTTGAGGAACATTTTGCTTCAAACTCATTGATCAGTTTGGAACCTCCATAATTCTAAACAAATAAGCGATTGCATCTTTTCAGCCCTTACCTCAACCGCATCAACAGTTTTTTCCTAAATAAAGATGCTACTTACCTTTAATTACAATCTACAAATTTTTTAATTCAACGAAGACAGCAGGATCACGAAACGATTCACAGCTCACGCATAATGCTCAAGTGGAAACCGAAAGTCTGAGTGACTTGAATGTGCAACTTCAGTATTATTGTTAACCTGACGATGAAACGCTAGCGACCGCATCCCAGAAAATTTGAGGTCGCGTGCTTTGCAGCACAGGGCATGCAGGGTGCATCTTGTTTTTCTTCAAAATGGCCGGCCTTTCGAACACTTTCGCGGCTCTAGAACAAGACGACTCTGGGATAGTAAGCTGTAGCACTCTCGAAAGCACCTATTCAACGCAAGAACCAAGAAGAAAAATTATTCTTATTGGAACTATAGCAGGGTTGTAAAGGATACAGTGCTTTTAAAATTCATCACCCATTACCTTAAGAGAGAGAGAGAGAGAGAGAGAGAGAGAGAGAGAGAGAGAGGGGGAAAGGCTCATTATTCGTCAGCAGTTTCCTGAGGAACTTTGTATCGGCCGCGTCCGAACGTCAAATTAAACTATCAGATTCTTTTGTTTTCAGCCTCTTTTCACAACGCAACGAACCTTTAAATGCTGTTCAGCACGAACAAAACAAAACTTTACCTTTGTTGCATCGCAACTTTCGAGAATTTCCTTGAAAATCATTTTCAAAAAACAGTGGTGTGTTTTCGGTTTTCATGTTCTCCTGTTGTTCGAAAAACACATTCACTTCTTCGTCACTTACCAACAAACAACATGTAAAGTTAATGTAACAACGTTTGAAAGGGTGGGAATTATGACGTCATGTTCAATATCGCCACTCGTGTTACTTACGAAAAATACGCCACTCGGATGTAGTGGTCATATTGATTGACTGGATTACATATAAACTCCAATCGGCCTTATCCCTTTATAAATTTTACATAATTTTCCCTATTGATAGTTTTTAAAAACTGTGCCATTCCACTGAATTAAAAAGATAACAAAACAAAACAAAGTATCACTTGGATAGAACCTGATTTAATCATGGACACTTGTCATTGAAGTTGCTTTTCCCTGGCGTTGATAATACCAGCGTTTTGATTAGAGGGTTATGGGAATTTTTTGATCAGAGATTGAGGGATTGAGGGGTGTTATGGTGAAAAGAAGAATTGATTTACAGGGAGGATGTTTGTTTTTCCCTCGTTCTCTTTTGGTGTTGTCTTTTTGTTTTATATTTCATAATGTCCTTCTGAGATGCCGTGAAGCACATGAACGCATGTAATTTTCGCTTTTTGTATACTTCGAATAGGCCATTTTACAGTTGTGTCCTTGGTTGCCAAGCCTTTGATTTGGAGTGAGGCTAAAGTTGACCATGTTGTGATAGAGACCAGTACCTAGTTAGCATGATAACAAAGTAATTTACATTTGAAAAGCAGGAAGATTTGTCTCATAACAAGGTCACCCTTAGCCTCACTCCCGTGGAAAGGCTTGGCAACCTAGCACGCAACTGTAAAATGGACTATTTCAGTTGGAAAGTGGAATAGATGTGTATAATAATTAGATGTTTATTGATAGTCTTAATGACAGCATGTGAAAAGCATTAAATTCAAGAGTTTCAACCTTATCAACCGGTGATCATTACATCGCATGAACTATTAGCTTCTCAAGAAGTTAAAACAGAACTCCTTTTGTTTTTTAGTCCCCCTGAATAATTTTTGCCGACGCTCAACGATAAAGTTTGAAGCTGGAATAACTATTAGCATGAAAAATTTCCCGCTGAGTGAGTAAAGAGAAAAATCAAACTTGCTATCGCCTGAGTTTCAAAGGTGCCCGTTTTTTTCGTTTTCTTGGATATATATATATATATATATATATATATATATATATGTAAAAAAATAAAATCGACTCATTGACCGATGTGTACGGTACTAAACAGGAGCTTAGCTGCTATGTGCAGGCGCGCACGCTTCTTGTTCATGGTAGAGGAGTAAATGTAGACACGTTTTGCTCTTAAACAGCTGGAGCGTTAAAATTATATTTAGACACACCTACCTTCCTATAAATTCTAAGTGTGATTGCAAACATTGTTTCGCAGAATTTCACCACACACGTCCAATACACCCGACCTTAGTCGGGTTGTCTTCACCAACAGGCGGATTGAGTCTGATTGCGACCGGAACCAGAAATGGGCGCAAGCTAAGGCGCTTGATCAGTGGTACCGGAAGTAAGAGGTTAACAGGAGCAAAAGGGGTTGAAGATATTGGCAAACAGACTCGATTGGATCCGATGGAGACAGTTCGTCCCGGCAAGAGTCGATCGGACACTTCGGGGGTCAGTTCGCGAGAGGCAGAGAAAATATCTCTCAGCCATGAGGCGAAACAAGCGCGCTACATATGTAACATTCGTCGTTCTTTAAGCCACGAGGCGAAACAGACGCGCTACACATCGGGCTCAGTTTGGGTGTATTGGACAACCCTCCAGAATTTCCCACGCTGGTTCAGTAATCTTGGACTGTATACTTTCACTTGATTCAGGCTTTATTGTCGACAATTCAGCATTACACATTCCGTTCTGCGATCTATCTACTCTATTAAAATCTAATCCTAGGGTTACAAAAATGTTACATTTACTAGCTAAGGAAATCCACACTCAGATAATTCCGTGTGATATTCAAGACCTACTCATGTTCTACAACGATTCGTGAGCACTAATTTCCTATTAAACATGGCTCTACTTGACAATCATGCTGCTAAGTTCCTACGCGCTTAAACGCCCTGTAAATACCTAATTTCATACATCACTGCTCACACAACTACTGAATTTGATTACCCTATGCCGCTCCCAATTACATGCTACTTTCAATTGTAACGTTAACTCTGTTCTTTAAATGTAACGAAATTACAACTCCCTTAATGCACAATCAAATTCATAATAAATCTAGGAAATCAATTTTTTGCGTGGAAACATTTCGCAACACATTGAGCTGAGCTATGATATTAGGGATAAGCAAATCTATAATCGTAATCGAAACTGTCACGTAGCTACAGATGTCTACTTAACTTCTCACACCAAAAGATTAAATCATTCTCTGACGATCTCAAGCCTCATGAAAAAAATGTATGTCGGATACTTACAAATTAAATCCTCAAATCCTGATTCCGAGAAAACCCTCTCTTTGTAAGCATAGCTTTCGTGCTCGAAATTTTCGTCGATTCTTTCGCCCTCCTGCATTAGTGCATGCTAGTAAAATTCAAAAACACTTCATATCCTCCCTTAAAGAGTTGGATACAATTAGAGGTTGAGTTCAAAAAGCGAATAAGTTCAGTGATCGCAGTTCTCTCCGACGAAATGATGTGATCATAATCGCTGTCTGACGACTGAGGCGACGCTTTTTTACAAAAGATGTACGATTAATCCAAAGTTACTGTAAAAACAATGCATCTATTTGTTCACAGCGGTTCTACCAATAGGAGCGGATCTTAAACACTCATTGGAGCGGTCATTTATCATTGAATGCAAAGCAATTTGCTGATTTAAATTAACATAGATAAGGGTTCCTTGTTTAGCGAACATTAAGCTGGAAGAATGACTTGATCTCCAAGAACGCTTTGTTGCATAAATTAAACGCTGCCGTTCATCAAAACCAGGATTTACCGTCCCTGAAAATATATGATTTGTTTACAAAACTAAACTAACCTACTTTCTTTTGTCATAAGAATCATTTCTTAGTGAGCAAATCAGGATCAAACTTTTATGTTACGTTACTCACAATGCACAGTTGTTACGGCAACTGGCCAGAGCCTTAAGAGCGAGGTTTCGTTGAGAGCTCCGAGCGAGCACCTGCGAGACTAACGCCATTGTTCCTACACTGATTCAACATGCTTCCACTTTCATTTTTGATAATGACGGAAAGGCTAATTTTCTAAAAAAAAAACAAAAAGTTGAAATATCGGTGCAATCTGTCAAAATGAGGAACTAAGTAACCAGGCATTATTTACCGCCGGGGGGGGAAGGGGGGTCCAGAGGATTTTGGAAAGATCACATGGTTTTCAGTGGGAACGTATGGAGGATAAGTCGTCGCTAACAACAGAGCATAAAGGAGCGGGGGGGGGGGGGGAGGAGGGAGAGGGTTAGGGTGGAGGGAGTAGGTACATTCTATTGTTACACCACCAAAATCCTCTGACACCCTCCCCCCTCCCCCGCCCCTACTCCCCCCTACCCTATGGCCTATGGCCATAAATAATGGCCGATCTAGAAATTATTGGAAGCTAATCTATAGTTCAGTGTTCCAAAAGTTTTACAGAAACCTCACAGTTTCTTTGTTTCATCGTGGTGTTCATCGGTGACTCCCATAACAGCTTCCCACCACAGATTACCGCTGATGGTAAACGTACGGTTAGTAGGTTTTTCGTACCCGAAGACATGTGGCTCATAAGGTTGAAACCAGGCCTCTCTAAAGCGATTATACTTCATGACGTCACCCCAGAATGGTCGCCTCACTTGAAATTTGACTTCAATATCTTTTGCACGAGAAGGAATGGTAACGAATTTTCCGCTCCCTGATACTTGTTGCGTAGTTTTCTTGCCATCAAGAAAGAAACTGACAATCATTCTAGAGATCCAAGCTCCTTCAGATATATATTTGATCTTCATATCTTCTAGTTGATCTGATTCGTGTTCTTCAAGGACGCAAGCCTCTTCACTGACCACTAGCAATGGAGTGGTTTCGTTCACTAACAGTTCGTCTGAGTTGATCGGTTAGGGAACATGCACTTCTTCCCCATTTGATAAAATGCTCTTTGTTTCCTTCAAAGCGTTCATGTTTCACCTTACCACGAGAGTCATTCAGGCCCACTTCATCATCAATATCCACCACGGGGTTCACATACTCGTTTGCTCTCATTGGAACTATTTGTTGGCTAGGGACGTCAGCTTCTTCGTAGAATATGGGCAATGGGTACGTTTTGTCCTTCAACAGCTCTTCAGATTCCAGAGGTTGATAGGTCGCTGAACAAGCGATTTCTTCATATTTGACTAGATGCTCGCTATTTTTCAAGTAAAGTTTTATTCTTTATCTTATTTTGAAAGCACGCCTCATGTTTTTATTAACATTCGAGTACTTTTTTTACTCGTCTTAAGACTTTGAATTCGTTTTACGCGTGTAAAACAAGTCCAGTGGTGGTTTCTCGAACACCGACTTTGAGAGCATTGCAAGTAAAATTCGCAGCTCCCCTGCCAAGATGTTGTCCCAGGCTTTGATTTTCCACAGAATCATCTAGGCGCTCCTCGAAAATTTGAGCTGCTGTTCCCAGCACTACTTCGGCTCCACCCTCTATCAAGGCTCGAGGAACTTTCTTAGCCAAAGCATTGCCAATACTTTTTGCACCGGTCCGTACCGCAATCTGTTCTCCGACCTCGGCTTCGAGATTAGCAGTTGCTGCTGATGTTCGACCAGCCACTGAAGCTTTGGAGAAAGCACCTCCTGCTATTCCTGCAGCAGCACCAATGGAAGCACCAAAGGCTACGTGACAAAGTGCCTGCTTCAATGTGACTTCTTCTCCATCAACGAACTTTCTCCCGACATCTGAGGCAATGGATGACACAGCTCCACCAACGGAACCGGTTCCTGCTCCAATCCTTATGCTTTGACCCATCTTCAAAGCTGCAGACTTCATGACACTGTTTCCAAGGCCTGCTATACCTGCTGTGATGCCTACTGTAGCACCTCCAATTGCTGCCCCAGAAACAAATCCAATCCCCGCTTTCAACAACCACTGTTTAGTATCGCACTCTTCAGTCACAACGGACTTCCCATCCACGGTGTGCTGCAGTGATTGCAAACCAGCTCCGGCCAGTGCACTACCTAAGACACCTCCAGCAGCTACTACCGCTGGGGCTGCTAAGCCTGCAGTGACAGCAATCAGGACAACTCCTACAATTCCAGTTCCTAGCGACACAACAAACATTTTCATCCTTTTCTTGTAGGCTTTCTTCTGCACTATTGTGAATCGTTCCGGATTGAAAATCGCCCTCCATCTTGATAAGGACAGCCAACCTTTGTGGTAATCAGCCTCGTTGTGGTACCGAGCACGCTTCTCGTCATCTAATAAAACGACCCACGCCATAATGACCTCCTTAGCTTTGTCTTCGTTGCCAAAATTTTTGTCGGGATGCCATCGTTTTATTTGTTTACGGAATCCCTTCGTGATAGCTGCTCTTTGCTCCTCTCTTGGCATATGGCGAATCTGATCCATGTCTAGTCCTAGAATCGCATACAGGTTTCGTTTTCCACTTGTGGTTTTTATTTTTTTGTCTCTTTGAAGTTTACGAAGACATACTCGTTTCTCTGATGGAAAATCTTCTAGCTTTCCCTCTTTCAGACGGAGGTCTTCGGTAACTTTGAGGAGTATGTCTGCAACCCAAGTTTTGGGTTTCAATAGTTTTTTCTTAGATTTGTCTTCAAATCTTGCAACGAGCTTGAATTTGAAAGAATCTTTACTGCGATACAAGTATTTCCCGCCTGGAAGGATCATGATTTTGGAGCGGAAAGACATCCAACATAATAAATCGCAACTGGCATAAATGTAGAGTGTGATGCTAGCATCCTTTGATTCGTTTACGATCAACAAAGACTTGTACTGTTCGTCGCTCATTACTGGTCATTCAATCAGTTGCTACAAAAGTAAGTGAAATAGTTGAGCTATGGACTAACATTTCATAAAATCGAAAAAAAGGATTCTGCACTGTTTATCTTTATCATTAACAATTCCAGCTTACAATGTACAGCCTAAAATTGTATGCGGAATAATCCGGCATCGATGATCTACCATGATTTCGCAACCAAAATTTGTATTTTTTGATACAATTATTTGAGTTCTTGACTAAGAAACCGTGTTTAATACCTGGGGTATGCAACGTCAGGTAAACGTGGCTGACAAATTGACTAGAACAATTCACATTTGGATGTCGAGATCTATCCACGATTCACGGCATGGGCACAAGAGTAAAAAAGCTGACGTTTCGTTAACACTCGAAACGTCAGCTTTTTTACACTTTACGATGGCCAATTTACGTTTTCAACTCAGTTGTTAACACTAAATTACCTGCTATACTCTCCCACCGACGCAGTACCACAGTTTCTTTAGAAACTTACCCCCTTTATTCATTGTATAAAACAGTTGACTTAATTGAAAAAACATTGATGATATTCGAAAACTATCGCATGAAAATTTGATATCACAACTAATGAATTCTACTGATTACTTTGTTAATAACGTACATGAAAAAATTACTCAGTTCTGATTGGTTAAGATAAATGCAGTTTTCAGGTAATTCAGTACAGAAGAGAATTAATTTAGTACAGAATATGTAACAAACCAGACATTCTGATTGGTAAATAATCAAAGAAACTCACAGATAGCCAATCAAATGCAAGCCTTGGATATGGCAAGCCGTTACTGTCAAAAGCCATTCGAGTTTTAAATCTTGGTCCAACCGCTTTCAGCATTAGCGAGTTGCAAATCTTAAATGACTAGCTTAAAAGAAGTATAGGTAAATTTAATAAAGCGATGGTTGAGTCTTTCTTGGGAACCTTCAGTTCTCGCGAGTTTTCAATTTCTCGCTTGCGAGTTTTTCATTTCTCGCTAACGAACTGGTGGGAGCGCATGCAACCGTGGGACATTTTCCCGCCTTTTCCCCCGAACCTTCGAGGTGTCAGCCGTCAGGTTTTGGATCGAAGCGAAAGTGAAACAACACACTGCAAGCTAAAAATTATGAATCCTGTCGTAAGACAAATCCTTGATAACATCGGTAGATTGGATAGAGCCAAATCCACTTCAGACGAACGTTGGAACCATGATGAGCAACGAACGAACAGTTTCTGTCGAAGGCGAACTGTCGCGAATTTTCAGGCGAAGCTCAGAACAACCCACTCCCAGCATTTATACTAGTAATGCTAGCTTTACTAGTTCTGTTAGCAATGTCATCACTACTAGAACTTTCACAGCTGCACAGCAACGACCAAGTATCAGCACAAATTCTACGTTGACTCCGCGCTTCGGGCTATCGTATAATTTCAATAATTCAAGGGCTGGTCAAAACACTCGCAAGAATGGCAAAGCTAAAAGTGATTAAGCACCGAATGGTCCGTTTATTAAGGACGTAATTTTACTTGGAGGACCAGACCGCGAGAATGTTCTCCGGCAAGGAGCACGGTTATGGCTTATGGAAAATGACCATGTTGTTGCGGCTGCTACTTTTCCAAAGGAGTAGGATGAGAAAGCTTTGCTCGATTTTTTGAAGTCGTTATTTCCTTCCAAGCTGGGAGCGTTTGACGATGTTGAGGTAGTGATGTCGGTTTATTGTCAGCCAGGCTTTATCCGGTCCAAAAGGTCTTCAAAGGCAAGTCCATTTACGTTCGACCCATGCGAAAGATTCTTCCTGTGGAACCTTCGTTCAAGACAGCAAAGGATGACAGCGGGAAGGGCAACTGAACGTGAATGAGAGTTTATAATTTTCGATGCCTGCCGTTAAATTCCAGGTTTCAGTGCTATAACCATGGATGCTACAACCATGGGTGTTATGGAGTGTGCTACTGTAAATAATATATTAAATACACCCCCGTAAAAGCTAGTTTAGTGTGATATAGTGTGTAGAGTTGGAACACTGTGGTCTCTAGCAGGGTCTATACTTTGTGCTGACCTAAAATTTGATATTTTGTTCATAGAATATTCGTTTCCTAAAACCAGGAAATTTAAAGTTCTGGCTCTCTTGCCAATTCTGTAGTGTCCTTTTTCACTCTGTTTTGTTCTCTCTTCTTGTCTTCCCTTTTCTTATCTGCTAAGCTAAAAAAATACTGAAAATTAGTACAAAATCCCCTTCACCTTTATTTTCAGAACGTACATCTCGCACAGTGCGTATGCAACAGATTTTAATTTCCATGGCATTGCTAGGTAAAAATACCTGCAAATCCTAAACAGAGGACTGTTTCCCATTTCCATGGAGATAATACTGACATTCGAAATGTGTGTGACTGTAGGCATATGGTAACAGGTTTTGATTTCCTTTTCAGGAAGATGAACCAACTGAAAATGAAAAGTGTGAAGCAAAAGAACCAATGCAGCCAGCTTGGGACTCGACAAAAACAAATAGTTCTGCAGGTACTTCTCTGATCCTGTTATTAAACCATGATTTCAGAAAATAACAATGTTAGATTTGTTTGAGAAATGAAAGCTGTTTTACTTAAATACTTATTGCATTCTTGTATAAAGATGAAAAAAAATTACTGTTGTTGTGTTTGGGAAATTATCCTGCATAATCCTTGAAACCATTCATATGGACACCTCCACGTTGCAGCTTGTTCTTTGGCTCAAAGGGTCCCAGGTTGAGTTTAGAAGGAAACAGCTACACTGCACTCCACAATCACCCCTCACTCTACTTAGAAGGCCATATTTACTTACTCACTGCTGAAATATTGTAGGGCAGTGGTTGCAAGGTTATTGGTGGCACAGTTCAGATGGGTTATTGTCCAACTGTAACCATCAATGCATCTATGAATAACAAATCGCCATGAGATCCGCTTGTAATTGCTATCAATATGCCACAGGCAGTTTGGTGCACGCACATTGTACATTCGCCTCCGAATTGTACTGCTCCTTCGAGCTGCCCTACCCATAGGATCAATGGCTTGAAGCCTTTCTCTAATTCTCCAAGGCTGAATTCGTACACCACTGCCTCTCAAACTTCCACGTATGTAATTCTCTCCATCACGGGGAGTTATTGTCGTAATCGACTTGAGAAGTTCATCTAGTTCCGTGTTCGATATCTCTGAAAAACTTCCATCCATATCAAATTCCTGAACTCGTCTGTACAAAGTTCTTTCACTGACATTCAAACAAGTAGCAATTTTTGCTCAGGTCATCCCAGACGTCGCGCGGAGATTCACGAGCTGTTCTCTAGTTATTATTACAAACCTGGGTCCGCCTTCTGTTCTCTCAAGAGGTACATCATAACCAAATCTCTGGCCAACAGATGGTTGCTGTTTCTCTATTTCACTGGATATGTTCTTTAGCTTACCGAACGATAAATCATACATTCTTAAGAGCATCAGTCGGTTGTTTCGATATTCTGTACTTTTACCAATTTCCAGCTTGAAAATCGTTCCAAGCAAAATGGTAACATAATCTTCCAGTTTCCTTTCCAAGTATTCAGTCACAAAATTGTCAGCATCGGAAACTAACTGTTATAAAAGATTATTAAAACCAGTAAAAAACTCACAAGGTCTTCCTGACCCTCGTTGGTTGAGATTTGAACATCAGCCATATCGAATGATCACTATCTATTAATCCCCAGGACGAATCAATCGCCTTCTCAGTAAAGGCCTGTGAGAGAGGCCTGGCTAAAACTCGCCAGCGAGAAATAATTATGATTGAAGACTCGCTAGCGAGAAATTGAAAACTCGCTATCGACAAATTGAAAAATTGGAAACTCACTAGCCAGAAATTTGAAAACTCGCGAGTGAGAAATTAAAAACTCGCTAGCGGGAAATTGAAAACTGGCTGGCGAAAAATTGACAACTTGCCAGCGAGAAATTGACAGTTCACCAGCGAGAAATTGAAAACTTGCCAACGAGAAATTGACAGTTCACCAGCGAGAAATTGAAAACTCGCCAACGAGAAATTGACAGTTCACCAGCGAGAAATTGAAAACTCGCCAACGAGAAATTGACAGTTCGACAGCGAGAAATTGAAAACTTGCCAGCGAGAAATTGACAGTTCGCCAGCGAGAAATTGAAAACTTGCCAACGAGAAATTGACAGTTCACCAGCGAGAAATTGACAATTTGCCAGCGAGAAATTGACAGTTCACCAGCAAGAAATTGAAAACTTGCCAGCGAGAAATTGACAGTTCACCAGCGAGAAATTGAAAACTTGCCAACGAGAAATTGACAGTTCGCCAGCGAGAAATTGGCAACTCGTTAGCGAGAACTGAAGCTTCTCAAAATAAACCCATCAATCCGTGGACCTTGTTGCCAACCGATTTCCAATTGTATAGGAAAATGAAACTCAAATTCGTTTTTCGTTTTCGAATGGAATTTTGAAAACTTTTAGGAACCTTTTACTTGATATCGGAATGAGTCTTGTTCAAGAACGAGTTCATACCGGTTGCCACATGATACCAGAGTAAAGTTTATTCGAAACGAGTCATTTCTGAATGAGTTTATTGAGGGTTTTCATTCCAGAACGAAACACTCATTCTTGTACCTGTATAATATAAACGCGGTACGACGCTTATATCTGTATGAATCCTCTTTAGGAACGAGGGAAGCGTAGAAAAAGACAGAAAATGACAAAAGTAATTGTTTTACAGGCTAAATTATCTTGTATGTAAACGCAGTATGAAATTCATTTCGTTTCGGGGCGACTGGGGCAAATCACGTTTCTTTTCCCACTGTTTTTTTGGTGCTCATCGGGGGAGAGAAGGCGATCGGAAATGGGTAAAGATGCTTGTCGTACCTTTTAGGGGTAAAAAAAAACCAGAGACCTAGCTGGTACGTTTTATGTTGTTTTTCGCTCAATAAAACACCTGAAGTAAGCATAACAAGGACGATTTTAATGATCTGACTTGAGCCTTTTTTTTTTCAGTTTTTTGCTTTTGAGTTGGTACTTTTTAGTGGTAGACATCAATTGCTGCCACTCCCTCACAGATAAGACCCAGGTACCTTTTATAATTTTATAGGGGTCGTTTTCGAAATTCCCGGCGCGCACCTCCGCCCTCTTATGTAAATGTGTCCCCGGGGGTGATGATACGTGCAGCACACTTGAAATTTAGCAAGAACAAATTTTGATGTGATTTTGGGTGAAGAGAAACAAGTTTTGTCAGCGTCTAGAAGCTTGCACGTAATTATGCCCCCCGCCAATCAAAGTGTTCAGACATTAGTATAGAAAACTCCGCCTCTATGTGGATTTTTGGTAGCCTATTGACCAATTCCCAGTCGAGACTTAAGTCTGACGGGACGCGTAATTTTGCTCACGATGGTAAGTAGCCTACTTACCGGAGCCAGGCTGTATGAATTTTCCAGACATCTTGAGTAGTACTTGTTATACACGCTTGCGAATTCCCCTATCGGCTTTTGGAATCGACTTAACCTTACTATTGTAATGGGCGGACACCTCTTTAGGCACTCTATATCTACTATTGGAACCACAACTCTACCCAACATCTATGTGTGGGGAAAATTGTAAAATCATCGCTACCTGTTAGCGTCTCGAAGATGCTAGCAAGCGACATAATAAGATCAACTTCATTTTCTGGATCTGAAAACTTGCAACTCCGCAAGTGACTTGAAATGTCATTTTTACAACTTATTAAAAATGCAATGAACGACTTGAGATATACAACTTCGGTCTTCTTGATAACTAAACCCAGATGTTCTACCTGCGAACGATTTAAATGAAGAGCAAATCTCCATGAGTGCATGTAAGATGAGACGCTTACACAACAGATAATTATCTAAATCAGTATGTGGCTTGTCAATCAAACTGACTTTTGTAACCATTCGTTGACTTCGGCCGGCAAAGGAATCATTGATGGATCTTTAGTTTTCTAAATGCAGTAGTTCCTAAAAGGTTTTTCTAGATATCATGCAAAGAGGAAAAAAAGCCATCTCTTGGTATTTCAGAGATTGAGGCATCTTGAATTTATATGTGTCACGCTTGTCACGCAACTAATATAATAAGATTGAGAGGATTTTAAAACTGGAACTCAGATCTGGCTAGAATGTGGTAGAGCATAACGTGATCATCGGAACAGCTCATAAAAATCATAAATAAACAAGGTAAGAGTGTTATGTTAGATTTTTTTACAAATTGTAGTGATTTATGCTAGTAAACAGTGGCGACGAGTAGTCACACCTTGTATATTTCATAGTCGCTGGCAAGTAAATTTTGCCGGACTTTGAGTTCGTTTCAAGAGAGAACAACACATATACACATGGAAATATTTACAGCAACTTTTTAACCATCCTTTTGTCTTTGAAAATCTCGAAGCTCAGTAGATTCTGTCATATCGGTCATTGTTAAAATTGTCTTTGTTTTGATGTTACTATTCGACATAGGAAAAGTATGTCGAACAAAAATATTCACCTAAAAATAGGTATTTCTTTGCCAGTTTTAATAATGACAGAGGATTAAGTTTAGATGATAAAACAACGGATTATGCTGACAGAAATACCGGAGGTCCAGTATATTCGTTACACACAACTCGGGTAATATTCCCGGTGAAAATTTGCATACTTGAGTGGTCGAACGAAAAAAATCAAAGTGCTCTGTGAGCAAACTCGTGAATTGACACATGATTCTTTGGATTACGTTTAATGTTCTCTGGTTTAGGGAATTTTGTGGTTGATTGTCATATCTAGAGTACGAGCAGTAGTTCAGTGTTCGCAGCAAAGAAACAAAGTAACGTTGGGATAAGAAGGCATTACAATTGAAATGATCATGCTTTTACATTTGACAAGGGTGGATGATGTCATGTGTTTTAAACGTCTATCATTTTTGTTTCTGGTTCAAAAGAAAAGGTTGGAAGTAAATGTGGCTGAAAAGTGAAATTTACTGTCTATCATTATAAATATTAGAAAACCAAGGCAATACTGTCTTAAATAAAACAACGATTCCCTCTTTATCAAATGAGACAAACGGGAACGAGTTTTGAGTGATATAACTAAGCTAAGACTGCCACTGTCATTAGGTAGATTTTAGTCACGTGCTAGGCAACGTATAATCAAGAACAAGATAGAATTTCATTTCAGGCCTAATTTATCAATTTTGTGGTGTATAACTTTCGCATCTTAGTACGTAATATTTATTTTGAATCTTCAAATTGTCTTGAAACTTAAAAGAAAATTGTTCTTTAAAAATTCAGTGAAAATCGGTAGCTAAAATTGTTTGTTTAGGTGTTATTTGATTTTCGTGATAACTTGTAATTTCGTCAGTCGCCGGCACCTTTCGTTGCTTCACACAGGAAAAACACACGATACGAAACGTAGTGATCGGTTTTGTCCTCAATCTCACGCCATAACAGAAAAAGCTTTCGAACATCTGTCAACTCCGAGCGCTTCGCAGTAAGGGATATTTTCAATGAATCTTCGGATTGTTTTCAAGTTCAAGGATTGTAAATTACAATTTTATGAAAAACGAAGGTTGTTCTGTTATTTCAGTGTGAATCCTTGCATGCCTGCCAGTCGCTGGCGCCGCTTGTTGAAACTAAAACGAAAAAGAAAACTCTTTTAAGATTATCATTGGCTTCTTTTTCACCCCACCACTATTCTTAGCAACAAAGGTCGCCATTTCGTTTGTTTATTGCTCGCCAAAAACTATCAAATGCACTCAAGAGCCTAAAATCGAAAAAAAGTTTACAGGAATCGACTAAACGAGCGAGCGAGCGAGCGAGCGAGCGAGTGCCATTCTCCACATCATATCTACAACTCGGTCTTGCGCATGCGCGCAATTCACGAGTTAATCATTTCTCGAAAACTGAAATATATTTTTTTTAAAAAATACACCAAAATTATTAGGATATATCGGGCTACAAAATATGAAGGTAGGAGAGAAAACGAATTTTGGGCGACTTGCCAAAATATTTCAAATTTGTTCGATACTTATTCTTAAGATAGGCTCTCAGCATCCAACACATCGTGCAGTTTCCAACAGCACAGATGATTATGAACCGGTCAAAACAGGTCAAGCGCACCAGATTAGATAAATATTTTTTCAAAATCCATGATGAGAAATGAACTAGGAATGTGCAATACTACCTGCAGAATTTTAAACAAAGTTTACCCTAAAATATCACTTAACGAAAGCTCAAACGTCTTGGAATATACAGAGATTGCTTGTTTAGATTTACTTTTTCCAAATTTGATTTTTTGCCCGCTTCAGTCACTGAATTGTTGTAAACCGCTATGAAAAAATGTTTTCCTTTGGCACCAAAGCAGACTTGTATTTGATGTAAACTCTCATGCTTCGTCATGAGTGTTTTGACAGAGAAGTTCAAAAAACGATTGAATCCCGACAGCATTAATAATATTTCATCCCCTTGAAATGTGTTTTATGTTAACTTTATCATACTAAAGATAAATCTTCATCGTTCCTATGGTCGATCCTCACTAGAAATAGTAGAAAATAAAACAGCTATCTTTCAACACAAAAAGAAGTCTTTTTGTGATTCCATATTTGAGGAACATTTTGCGTTAAACAAGTCGATCAGTTTGAAACCTCCATAATTCTAAACAAATAGGCGATCGCATCTTTTTAGCTCTTAATTCAACCGCATCAAAATTGTTTCCTTTATAAAGATTCCGCTCAAAATTGCAATTCTCAAGTTTTCAATTCAACGAAGACAGAAGAATCACGAAACGACTCACAACTCACGCATAATTCTCAAATGGAAACCGAAAGTGCAACGTCATTATTATTATTGTAAAAATGATGATGAAACGCAAAAGTTTGAAAATTTAAAAAACTGCTTCAGAATAACCCATAAGGTGCTCGGATATGTAGTGAATGTATGTGAGCTCACTAAAATACCACATTGAATCGATTTTATTCATGCATATGCCTTCCGATGTCCCGTAAGTAACGCAGTCGCTATATTTATCTACTTACTTATGTCCTTACCGAAACAAGCAGATTTGACGAAAAATTTTACTTCTCAGAAAAATTCCTTGCCATCAAGTTAGAATCTATCAAGAGAGAAGTCAAAAAAATGATTGAATCCCGAAAGCATTATCGATTTTTCGTTCCCTTGAAATCGAAAGTGATTTCTCCTCTTAAAATGTGTTTTATGTCAACTTCATAATACTAGGGATACGCATAATTCTCAAATGGAAACCGAAAGTTTGAGTGACTTGAATGTGCAACGTCAGTATTATTATTGTAAACCTGACGATGAAAGGCAAAAATTTTAAAATTTAAAAATTTGCTTTAGAATAACCCATAAGGTGCTCGGATATGTAGTGAATGTATGTGAGCTCACTAAAATACCACATTGAATCGATTGTATTCATGCATATACCTTCCGATGGATGTGTATGTTCCGGAAATAACGCAGTCGCTATATTTATCAATGTACTTACCGAAACAAGCAGATTTGACGAAAAATTTACTTCTCAGAAAAATTCCTTGCCATCAAGTTGGAATCTATCGAGAGAGAAGTTAAAAAAATGATTGAATCCCGAAAGCATTATCGATTTTTCGTTCCCTTGAAATCGAAAGTGATTTCTCCTCTTAAAATGTGTTTTGTGTCAACTTCATAATACTAGGGATAAATTTTCATCGTTCTTAGCGTCGATCTTCACTAGAAATAGTCGAAAATAAAACAGCTATCTTTCAACAATAAAAGCTTTTTTTTTGATTCCATATTTGAGGAACATTTTGCTTCAAACTCATTGATCAGTTTGGAACCTCCATAATTCTAAACAAATAAGCGATTGCATCTTTTCAGCCCTTACCTCAACCGCATCAACAGTTTTTCCTAAATAAAGATGCTACTTACCTTTAATTACAATCCACAAATTTTTTAATTCAACGAAGACAGTGCATAATGCTCAAGTGGAAACCGAAAGTCTGAGTGACTTGAATGTGCAACTTCAGTATTATTGTTAACCTGACGATGAAACGCTAGCGACCGCATCCCAGAAAATTTGAGGTCGCGTGCTTTGCAGCACAGGGCATGCAGGGTGCATCTTGTTTTTCTTCAAAATGGCCGGCCTTTCGAACACTTTCGCGGCTCTAGAACAAGACGACTCTGGGATAGTAAGCTGTAGCACTCTCGAAAGCACCTATTCAACGCAAGAACCAAGAAGAAAAATTATTCTTATTGGAACTATAGCAGGGTTGTAAAGGATACAGTGCTTTTAAAATTCATCACCCATTACCTTAAGAGAGAGAGAGAGAGAGAGAGAGAGAGAGAGGGGGAAAGGCTCATTATTCGTCAGCAGTTTCCTGAGGAACTTTGTATCGGCCGCGTCCGAACGTCAAATTAAACTATCAGATTCTTTTGTTTTCAGCCTCTTTTCACAACGCAACGAACCTTTAAATACTGTTCAGCACGAACAAAACAAAACTTTACCTTTGTTGCATCGCAACTTTCGAGAATTTCCTTGAAAATCATTTGCAAAAAACAGTGGTGTGTTTTCGGTTTTCATGTTCTCCTGTTGTTCGAAAAACACATTCACTTCTTCGTCACTTACCAACAAACAACATGTAAAGTTAATGTAACAACGTTTGAAAGGGTGGGAATTATGACGTCATGTTCAATATCGCCACTCGTGTTACTTACGAAAAATACGCCACTCGGATGTAGTGGTCATATTGATTGACTGGATTACATATAAACTCCAATCGGCCTTATCCCTTTATAAATTTTACATAATTTTCCCTATTAATAGTTTTTAAAAACTGTGCCATTCCACTGAATTAAAAAGATAACAAAACAAAACAAAGTATCACTTGGATAGAACCTGATTTAATCATGGACACTTGTCATTGAAGTTGCTTTTCCCTGGCGTTGATAATACCAGCGTTTTGATCAGAGGGTTATGGGAATTTTTTTTGAGGGATTGAGGGGTGTTATGGTGAAAAGAAGAATTGATTTACAGGGAGGATGTTTGTTTTTTCCCTCGTTCTCTTTTGGTGTTGTCTTTTTGTTTTATATTTCATAATGTCCTTCTGAGATGCCGTGAAGTACATGAACGCATGTAATTTTCGCTTTTTGTATACTTCGAATAGGCCATTTTACAGTTGTGTACTTGGTTGCCAAGCCTTTGATTTGGAGTGAGGCTAAAGTTGACCATGTTGTGATAGAGACCAGTACCTAGTTAGCATGATAACAAAGTAATTTACATTTGAAAAGCAGGAAGATTTGTCTCATAACAAGGTCACCCTTAGCCTCACTCCCGTGGAAAGGCTTGGCAACCTAGCACGCAACTGTAAAATGGACTATTTCAGTTGGAAAGTGGAATAGATGTGTATAATAATTAGATGTTTATTGATAGTCTTAATGACAGCATGTGAAAAGCATTAAATTCAAGAGTTTCAACCTTATCAACCGGTGATCATTACATCGCATGAACTATTAGCTTCTCAAGAAGTTAAAACAGAACTCCTTTTGTTGTTTAGTCCCCCTGAATAATTTTTGCCAACGCTCAACGATAAAGTTTGAAGCTGGAATAACTATTAGCATGAAAAATTTCCCGCTGAGTGAGTAAAGAGAAAAATCAAACTTGCTATCGCCTGAGTTTCAAAGGTGCCCGTTTTTTTCGTTTTCTTGGATATATATATATATATATATATATGTAAAAAAATAAAATCGACTCATTGACCGATGTGTACGGTACTAAACAGGAGCTTAGCTGCTATGTGCAGGCGCGCACGCTTCTTGTTCATGGTAGAGGAGTAAATGTAGACACGTTTTGCTCTTAAACAGCTGGAGCGTTAAAATTATATTTAGACACACCTACCTTCCTATAAATTCTAAGTGTGATTGCAAACATTGTTTCGCAGAATTTCACCACACACGTCCAATACACCCGACCTTAGTCGGGTTGTCTTCACCAACAGGCGGATTGAGTCTGATTGCGACCGGAACCAGAAATGGGCGCAAGGCGCTTGATCAGTGGTACCGGAAGTAAGAGGTTAACAGGAGCAAAAGGGGTTGAAGATATTGGCAAAAAGACTCGATTGGATCCGATGGAGACAGTTCGTCCCGGCAAGAGTCGATCGGACACTTCGGGGGTCAGTTCGCGAGAGGCAGAGAAAATATCTCTCAGCCATGAGGCGAAACAAGCGCGCTACATATGTAACATTCGTCGTTCTTTAAGCCACGAGGCGAAACAGACGCGCTACACATCGGGCTCAGTTTGGGTGTATTGGACAACCCTCCAGAATTTCCCACGCTGGTTCAGTAATCTTGGACTGTATACTTTCACTTGATTCAGGCTTTATTGTCGACAATTCAGCATTACACATTCCGTTCTGCGATCTATCTACTCTATTAAAATCTAATCCTAGGGTTACAAAAATGTTACATTTACTAGCTAAGGAAATCCACACCCAGATAATTCCGTGTGATATTCAAGACCTACTCATGTTCTACAACGATTCGTGAGCACTAATTTCCTATTAAACATGGCTCTACTTGACAATCATGCTGCTAAGTTCCTACGCGCTTAAACGCCCTGTAAATACCTAATTTCATACATCACTGCTCGCACAACTACTGAATTTGATTACCCTATGCCGCTCCCAATTACATGCTACTTTCAATTGTAACGTTAACTCTGTTCTTTAAATGTAACGAAATTACAACTCCCTTAATGCACAATCAAATTCATAATAAATCTAGGAAATCAATTTTTTGCGTGGAAACATTTCGCAACACATTGAGCTGAGCTGTGATATTAGGGATAAGCAATGTAAATCTTTCATCGTAATCGAAACTGTCACGTAGCTACAGATGTCTACTTAACTTCTCACACCAAAAGATTAAATCATTCTCTGACGATCTCAAGCCTTATGAAAAAAATGTATGTTGGATACTTACAAATTAAATCCTCAAATCCTGATTCTGAGAAAACCCTCTCTTCGTAAGCATAGCTTTCGTGCTCGAATTTTTCGTCGATTCTTTCGCCCGCCTGCATTAGTGCATGC